>NW_018128007.1:1065989-1070926 GCF_001952655.1 Monopterus albus | reverse complement strand
AGTGACCTCCCCTCAGCCTGTCAGTCCCACAGGTAGTGTAGTAAAGGACAGCCAGTACTGTGGATTTTACTAAACATTTGAACCTAATTTGACAGTCACTGGAGATCTTATACTTTTTTCATGATAACTGTATTTATAGAGTACAGTATGAACAAAATTCCCTACCATGGTGTCAATACTTCAGATTTAGTGTGCACCGTAATGTGATGTATGACACGTACCAGACAAGGACACAGTGGAAAAAAATATGGGTAGAGTTTAATGTAATCTAATAGAACCACTGTAACAAATGCCTTATAATATTACATTTTATTTAAAACTAGTTTAAAATATTCCACGTTCCTAGAGCTAGCTTACGTGCCAGGGATCAACAGGTCCAGGTACCTGACCTAGCCAGTTGCTCGACTTGTACTGCACCAACCCCGATTCCTTTCCCTGCAGGCAGTGGGTCCATGTTATTTCTTCGGGCTGTGCCCGACCAAACCCCATGAGCCAGGGCCTGGCCACCAGATGCCCGTCGGTGAGCTCCCCTCCCAGGTCTGGTGCCAGCAGGGTGCCCTGGTTTCCTTAATCCATGCGTGGTAGCGCAATTCAAAGTGGCCATTTTCATCAGGGTTCTGAATCGCTCTTAGCCTGGTCCCTCCCCTGGAACCAATTTGCCTTGGAAGACCCTACAAGGGGCTAATGCCCCAGACAACACAGCCCCCAGGATCACTGGGACACACAAACCTCTCCACCACGTTAAGGTTGCGATTCCAGGAAAGGTTTTTTTTTTATTTTATTTTGGGTGTTACTAAATTACAAGACATCTGCTAGTACATGTCTGACAGTCCTGTCATGTAATTCAGTAATGGGTCTGGCTGAATTGATTGTTTCCATTCATCCATCCATTCATTCATTATCTCTATAATCATTTTCTAATAACCATAATATAAGATGATATATAATAGAATATAGCATATTAATAACAACCTGCAGGTATAGGCACATGTTATTTCTACTGAGAAATTTTTAGGGACCACTATACTATGACTCTTTGAGGAAGTGTTATGGCTTTTATGGATCATTTCAGACAAAAACGTGACACTGGCCACTTAAGACCATATTTACTTTGCACAGTATTTAGTTGACAGTTATTTTCTAAGATAGAACATTTGAGTTACAATGTGTAATATAAACAATGGACTAGTTTAATATTTTTTTAGATAACTGAAAATTATGTCAATAATTTAATGTTAATTATCAATCACCACTGATTTTCTTTTCAGGAAGCAAAATTTAAACTATTTGTGTTATAGTCTGTGTTACTCATCATACATGGCTTTAAACATCACAACTCAAAAGTGTAAACCCATACTGAAACCATAAGAATATTAATAACAAAACTGACTCAATAAAGAGAGAGAAAGTTTAACCTTTTTAGGAATTTTATTGAGATTTTAAAAGGGTAGTTGGAGTAATTAATTACCACAGGTACTTAATTTGGGTGTTAATAAATTACATGACACATAGGCAAACAACCACTCACACCCACATTTACTCCTATGGGCAATTTAAAGTCTCCAATCAACCTAAGCTGCATGTCTTTGGTATGTGGGAGGAAAACATAGCGCCCGCAGAAAACCCACGCAGGCACAGGGAGAACATGCAGACTCCACACAGAAAGGCCCTGGGTCGGCCCGGCCTGTGAGGAAACAGTGCTAACCACTGCCCCACTGTGCCGCCCTGATTAATTTGTTTTCTTTACTAAATTACATGACATCTGTCACTACGTGTGTGACAGCCCTGTCATGTGATTTAGTAAAACATCTGGCCAAATTGATTAATTTTTTTTTTAGAAAGTTTTAACAGCAGCCTTTTCACTTGTCCGATGATTCCAATTTAAATATCTGATGTGAAAGGGGTTTGGTTTATTTCTTCCACTTCTGTGGTTTTCTCAGCCCCAGAAAGTGGCGGAATCTTTTCCAGCGTGACTTCTGTTTTGTCGTCTCTGTCATGATCTTTTCAGAGACCACAGCATTCTCTGTGAGTTCTTCATCATGGAGGGCACTAGGGAGGGGCTCCTGGTCCTCACATGGTTCAGGCTCAGGCTGTTCACAGCTGGAGAGTTTCTCAGCTTTGAGCTCAGTGGAGAGCTGCAGAGTGAATGAGGTTTGAAGCTTGAGCTCATCTCTCAGCTCCTCCAGCTCTCTCTGATAGAGCGAAGCCTTATGATCAGCTTCTTTCTGCATTTTGAGGACCTCTTCTGCCATCTCTTTACGAAGGCCGTCATTCTCAGTCCTCAAGTTATCGATCAGCTGTTGACCTTGCTCTGCCCTGTCTGCAAGAGTGAACTTTTCGGTCTCTAGCTCACGCTGAAGGGTGTCTTTTTCCGTCTTCAGGGTGTCAATCGGCTGTTGATGGTGTGAAGCTCTGAGCTTCTCCAGTTCTTCTTGGAGTCTTGTTCTTGTTCTTCTCCACATTGAGTGCACCTGTAAACCTTAACTGGGTTATCGTGTGTTCCACTTGCAGCTCCTCGTAATCTTCCTGAAGATCTTTTTTCTTCATCCTCTTGATATTTGCAGAAAATAACGTGGGCTTCATAGATAACTGGAAAACATTTTGGGGGAAAACCTAATAGTTATTTTCATTATCAATTAATTTGCAGATTATTTTCTCTGGTGACGCACTGATCAATCAGCGGTTTTCTACTTTGAAATAACGAATTTGTGTCGATCAGATTTACGCATGACATCAAGTCACACACGCGGTGGCACAGACCAAAAGCCTACCACAACAATCTGACAACCATCATCTTTCCTTTCAAAGTGGAGACCAGCCATTCTAGTTGTTCCCAGATTAAACGGCTGCTGTCTGTGAATACTGTAGTTTTACCAGAAGCTGTATCCTCATCTGGAGGACACAACATGTACTGCAAGTGTGCTCACCTACTCCGTTCAACAGGACTTCATTCAGTGTTAACAGGTTGTCTGTGATGGGTGAGCCCTCCTGATTTACTCCCAGACACAAAACAATCAGTAAATAGATGCTGACTGAATCAGCCATAGCCTTGGATATCCCATTACTGACATACAAGACAAACATGTTTCTGCTGCTGACTACAGGCTGCTCGCCTTCTGGTAACGGTTAGTGTCAGCTGGTCCACTCTCCACAAGCACTGCACGGTTTGTCCCATTTCATTATAGGTTTAAACAGTGGCTGGTGCAGCTATACACGTTCACAGTACAGTGTCAACAAACCTGACAACCTCTGCACGGAACCACCAAACATTTCCACCTTGCCAAATCATCCTCAGGTGTGTTGCATATGTGACGTCGGTGTCAACGCAGCGTTGAGAAGGACCTGGCTGCAGACACACACACAGCAACACAGACTGCTGTAGTCATGAGTCCTAAAATTCCTCAAGTAGGGTTCCCTCACCCGGAATGCATTAAATTATAATGTGTAAATTATAAAATGACTAACCATCCACATTTCTGTCAGTGCAGACAATCTACAAACAGTCGATTACCCACAACAGTGAACATTGTCAGTATCAGCTCAATAGTTTTCAGTGAGTAGTTCAGATCAGCTGTATGCAAAGACATTTTTTTTTAACTAACTGGCCCCCAACTTGCCCCCATCACTGTTTACAAAACCAAGTCTTCTTGCAGAATATTTATTATGTCTTCACGTCTGATTTTGTCCTGCTCACCTCGCAGGCATCGAGTGGGTGGACACCGGTCACAGGTCGCTTATCGGTGTGTTGGGCAGTATGGCCTGGTCTGTAGGCAACATGCTGCTGGCTGGGTTTGCCTTCCTGGTGACTGACTGGCGACCACTCATCATGGCTGTTACAGCCCCACTGGGTGTCGCAGTTCTGACCTGGTGGTAAGTGAAAAGGTCTCTCATCCCCATTTACTGAGATAATGTAGAGTTCACAGTGATTGTTTTTCCGGTTACGTGTTTATGTAGCCCTGCAGAGGAAGTGCTTTGGATCCAAACAAATTAGTATTGAATCTAAATCAGAACAAACTTGTTAGAGAGAGAGATTACATTTTCTTACAAAATGACTGGCTGAATAAAAATGAGACATATTATGGGTTACTTAAATGTTTTTAACATATCAAATAAATAATTTAGTTCACAAACATTGGTGCAAAATCCATTAAGAGTATTTTCTTAATGTGATTTCAATTAGTCCCTAATTGATACATCCACTCATTATTTAATATTTTGAATATAATTACAGGTGGATTCCTGAATCTGCCCGATGGCTTTTAACCAGTGGCAAAGTGGAAAGAGCCCAGGTTTACCTCCACAAATGTGCAAAGTTCAACAAAAGATAAAATACGGCAAACAACATAAGGTAAGTTTTAGCTTGATGTTTAAAGACAATATGTGCAGGATGTTATGTAATTATCTTTGAAAAAAAAAACAAATTCTGCCGTCATACATTTTTGTGCCAGATCAAGGAAACAGACTCCCCCAACATGGCGCCCACCGAGGCAAACGTGTTTGCGTGTTCCACTCTTGAATGCCGGCTTTTTCTTTGTTTTCTTCTTTTTTGTGTGTTTTTTGCTTTTTCTGCAGTGCACAAATGTCATGCACTGCTTACATACAACAGACAGGCATTGCTGGATATCGCCAACTCACAAAGCCACTGGGAATTTACTGGTTTCATACCACAACCCATCGTCCGCTCCGGCTCCAGCGACAATAACAACAATGGCAAGGGGAGCCCCCGGAGCACCAGGTACAAGCGAACAGGCTGAAATCAAGACCAACCGGGAGACGGAGATGCAAACGGGGCAGGCGAGGAGGACTCCATGCTAGGCTAAAAGCTCGCGCTACCCGACCGCCATTACCTAGCCTCTTCCTAGCTAACGTACAGTCTCTGGAAAAAAAACTGGATGAGCTAAGGGCTAGGATTACAGCACAACGGGAAATCAGAGAAT
>NW_018128007.1:1053873-1063122 GCF_001952655.1 Monopterus albus | reverse complement strand
TGGCGGGGATGAAGCAGCCTACAGGAGGGAGGGGGCCAGTCTGGTGTCATGGTGCAAGCACAATAATCTCAGCCTCAACATGGACAAGACGAAGGAGATGATAGTGGACATGAGGAAGGAGAGGAGATCTCATTGGTCGCTGTTCATCCGGGGACTCGAAGTGGAGAGGGTGAGCAGCTTCAAATACCTGGGCGTCCACATCATGGTGAGGACCTCACTTGGACACAACACCACACAGCTGGTCAAGAAGGCCCAAAGGCAGCTGTACTTCCTGAGGAGGCTGAGGAGGTTTGGCATGTCGCCTAGGATCCTTTGCAACTTCTACAACTGCATCATTGAGAGCATCTTGACCAGCTGCATCACTGTCTGGTATGGCACTACTGCTATGGACCGCAAGCACTGTCCGCATGGACTGTTCACCTCCCTACACTCCGGCTGGAGATTCAGGAGTGTGAAATGCAGGACCACTAGACTTAAAAACTTTCTTTCCCTCTGCCATCAGACTCCTAAACAGCTGAGGCATTTATTACCAGGAAATATGTGATGTACTGTTTACATTCTCAGTTTGCACATGCATAATTGCACAATGACTGCTGCACATGCTGCTCCCATGCAGCATACATTCTCTGTTATGTTTTTATTATATTTCTTCATTTGTTGCTGCATAAAGTGCCTTAGATTTTGTGTTATTTATTTATCTACTTTATATTTCATTTGTTTTTTGTTGTTAGGATCGCTTCCCCACGGGAGGTGAGGATGCAAGAAAACTAACCCAGAGAACTGACTTCGGTGCAAATGGAATTTAATGAAGTGCTATACAATAATTATACAAGTGCAGTGATGATATACACAAAGTAAAAGGTAGGTGGAAATCTAACCGGGTGTCGACCAGCACAGAGAACAGTCAATATGGGTTATTGGAGAAGGTGAACCGGGCTGCGGATAAAGGGTCACTGACTGGCTGGCCGGTGGAGGTGGTGTAACTGAGGAGACAGAGTAGATGACGGCCGTGAGCGAGGAATAGTAGTTGGAAGGTGTACCGACCTGGCTGGTTGAAGCTGGAAGGGCGAAGAAGAGTGTGGTCCGGAGATAGCTGTCCATAGTTACGATGGTGAGTAGAGGTTAACTGGGCGAAGCCAGAGACTACGGAGGGCAGGGGAACAGTCCAGGAAAAAATACAAAAAAATAACATGAAACACAGACTCGAAAAATGAGCAAAGAACTAAGGCAGTGAATCAGTCCAAGAAGAAAACGTAACACGGAATCACAAACAAAAACCCTCAAAAAAGTACTAAAAACTTGAAAAGCCACTAGAAAACGGGTAAGTCTGGCATGTAACTGGCCTGTGATCAAAGAACAAACTGGCAAGGGAGAGCTGTGAGAGCTGGATCTAAATATGATGGGACTAAGTGGACGCAGCTGGTGGTAATATGTGATAGAGTGGAATGAGTGCCATAAGGAGTGAACTGCAGCTGGAAAGGAAGAGAGGGAGGCGAGAGAGGCAGGTGCAGCCGGGCAAACCTGACATTTTGTGGCATTCATGTGGACAGCAAAGTAAGAATTTTATTGTACAGGGAAACACGTTTCCTAACTGTGCATATGACAAAATAAACACTTTGAACTTTAACTTTGAACTTGAACTGGTCCGGTCTGTGCTGGTGTCTTTTTTTCCTAATACCACTAGAGGGCAGCGGAAATGTTCAAATCCTAAAACTTGTTTATGTTTTTCTGATAGATTTACTTTCACATTTCTCACTCCTGCACAGACACTCTCCAACATAAAATTCTTAGAAAAGCATAACAAAAACTACACTTACCTCCACCGAATCAAAACCCCAAAGATGAGAAGGTTAACTCTACTGAATAGGATTGTGTGGTGGGTACCATCTTAAAAAATACCTACTTCTTCTTCTTCTTTCAGCTGTTCTCGTTAGGGGTCGCCACAGCGAATCATCTGTTTCCACCTAACTCTATCTTCGGCATCCTCTACTCTCAGCACATCTCACTACTGTCGTACTCCTCTCATACATATCCTGAACTACTCTGACGTACTTCTCTGCCACTCCTGACATCCTCATACAGTACCATAGCTCCTCTCTTGGCACTCTGTCGTACGCTTTCTCTAAATCCACAAAGACATAATGCAGCTCCTTCCAACCATCTCTATACTTCTCCATTAACATTCTCAGAGCAAAAATTGCATCAGTAGTGCTCTTTCTGGACATGAAGCCATACTGCTGCTCACAGATATCCACTTCCTTTCTTAGCCTAGCTTCCACTGCTCTTTCCCATAGCTTCATGGTGTGACTCATCAACTTTATACCTCTGTAGTTGCTACAACTCTGCACATCACCCTTGTTCTTAAGGATCAGCACTAGTACACTTCTCCTCCATTCCTCAGGCATCTTCTCACTCTCTAAAATCCTGTTGAACAAACTAGATAGAAACTCCACTCCAACATCCGATGCTGTCTGGCTACACTTTCTCCTGCCACTACTTTGCAGTCACTAATCTCTCTCAGATTGCCTCGTCTACATAGAATGTAGTCTACCTGCCTACTCCTACCTCCACTTTTATATGCAACTCTATGTCCCTCCCTCTTCTGGAAATAGGTGTTAACTACAGCCATTTCCATCCTCTTAGCAAAGTCCACCACCATCTGTCCTTCTAGGTTCCTTTCCTTAACACCAAACCTGCCCATTACCTCCTTATCACCACTGTTCCCCTCACCAACGTGCCTGTTCAAGTCTCCCCCAATCATCACTCTCTCCCCTCTGGGAATACTCTCCATCACCTCATCTAACTCACTCCAGAATCTCTCCTTCTCTTCTAACTCACACCCTACTTGTGGAGCATAACCACTGACTACATTCAACATTACCCCTTCAATTTCCAACTTCAAACTGATCACCCTGTCTGACATTCTTTTCACCTCTAAAACATTCCTCATGAGCTCTTCCTTCAGGATCACTCCTACCTCATTTCTCTTCCTGTCCACACCATAATAAAACAGTTTGTATCCCCCTCCAATGCTATGCGCTTTGCTACCCTTCCACCTGGTCTTCTGCACACACAGTATATCTACCTTCCTTCTCTCCACCATGTCCGCCAGCTCTCTACCTTTCCCTGTCATTGTGCCAACGTTAAGAGTCCCTATTCTCAGACCTATACTCCTGCCTTTCCTCTTCTCTCTTTGTCTACGAATCCTTCTGCCTCCAATTTCCACCAGCACCTGTAGGTCAACAGCACTGGTGGCGGTCATTGTTAACCCGTGCCTCGACCAATCCGGTATGGAATTCACACTGATTATTCGTATGTTTAAATTTGGCACGTTTAACATCGGACGCCATTCCTGACGCAACCCTCTCTATTTTGCTTCAGGAAGGGCATTCGGCGTAAAACATTTGCCAAATGTCAACATGCGAGTCGTCAGTGTGCACATTTGCTGTGGCGACCCCTAAATGGGAAAAGCCGAAAGTGACTCTCTTTCAGTATAGGACTATAACAGCACAAAGGTTTTTAATTATAAGCAGTGAAAACTTCATTGACAGTCTCGACAAAGGAGCCTCAGCTAATTGATGCTGCCATTTAAATCTGGGTCCAGAACTAACAGACTAAAATCTCAGTGTGTTACAGCAGCAGACTGTGAATGTGAAGCGAGTCGAGCTGAAGAAAACAGGCACCATCAGCCAAGTCTTCTCCTAGTTAATGAAAGGCAAAGACAGGTTTGAGTAGTTATTTTAAATAAGCTGTCACTCACATCTCACATCAATAGGGATGGATCCAGATGTTCTCCTCCCCAGTGTTGTCTCAGCTGTGCAGTAATACTACTCTCCTGAGTCAGAGGACTGGATGGAGATGAAGACAAGCTGTTTACAGAGAGATTGACTGTCTGGATTTCCCTTCTTGTACCAGGTGTAATTAGCTGCTGGGTTCACGTCACTGCTACAGGTCAGAGTCACTGAGCTGCCCTCATCTACCTCAGCAGAGGGACTCACTGACACTGAGGGAGACTTTGGAGGATCTAGAGAAGATATGAACATACATTAGTCTTCAAGTAGTGCATGTTGTCATGGATGATAACCAGCATAAAAAGATAAGAAAGTGTATAGTTGTTGAAAATGTCAAATTATTAAAGGCATTAATGGTTTGGACTGTGATGAAAACACCAGTGAGTCCACACTGAGCTCCAGCATCAGCGCTGGACGGCCACCACGGAAAACACTGGACATGATCCACGGAAGACAAAAATGTTTTAAACATTGAAAACAATTGTTGTGATGCATTTGCTGGAAAGTTTCTTTGATTTTTTTTCTGTATCCTCGCTTTATTTTCTTAATAATTTTGCCAGGTTTCTACTTTTTGAAAATTATTGAAAAATTAACCTTATGTTTCACTACCTTAAAAAAAATACTTTGGTCCATGTATTTTTGGCAGCTGTAAATTATTTAATCTAGCCTCTGTGGTTATAACCGCAGTTCTGTTTTTCAAATTCACACTACTAAGTTAAAAACCACCTGTCTGTTCAGTCTGTCATGCATAAATCTTGAGAAACTGGAATCTCTGCTTTAAAGCATTACCATGTCAAAGGAAAAGTTAGAGGTTAAAAATATCCACTGTCTCAGTTAAAAACTGTTCAGCTGACTCCAGTTGAGAAACCTTGGTCATTATGAAATGGAGCATCTCAAACATCCACCAAAACATTAAATAAAGCAACAACTAATGTGGTTTTCTAATATTCCTGAATCACAAACATTTCACATAATAGATGAATTTCAAAGTGTTATAGCACAACGTATATCTGAGTATCGGTTTTCCTACAGTGACTCTGTTACTGGGACTAGTTTAACTTCTTGTTTCTAAAAAATAACATCTGCATCTACATTAAGACAGAGGACATCTGAAACATGTCTGAAGTTGGAAATGTAACATCAGGATGTGTTTGTCTAGACATAGTGGAGTACACTCACACACTGCAGGAGCTCCATATTCCTCGAGTCCTGTTACAGCACAGGAGAAACTGTCTCCACTATAATCCCCGACTGTATAAATAGAAGTCTGTGTTGTGCTAATTTTCTGTCCATTCCTGAACCAGATGTAGGAAAAAGGATGAGCTGGATAACAACTGCTGTGACACTTTAGCTCCACACAGGTGGGATACGTGCCGCCTGTTACTCCGGTTATTTGCACTTGCAAAGCTGGATATGAAAACAAGAGACACTTATCAGAACAAAAATCAATGTTAGATGAACATACACGTCAACGTAATAGTTACAATTCAGTAAATAAACTCATGATGATTGATCGTTATCAACATGCATTTCTAAATGCACTATACTGGTGTATTTACATTAGTGTCACAGTACCTGTGACAGTCCGAGTTGTACCAGGTAAACTGTTCCTCCATTCAAACCCTTGTGTTTTGAATGTGAAGCGATACTGGGCTGAGTCACTCTCTCTCAGGTCAGTGATTCTCAGAGTGGAGCGTCCTGTCTCTGTCTCGAGGACCCGCATACAGGGAGTCTCCACTAAGGTCCTCAGGCTGTGAGGGACTCTGCCGATGACGACTACGTTCAGGACTGAACAAGAACTTGGATGTGACAGATTCATAACTGTTGTATGTGCAAGAAATGTCCACTGATAAGCCTCTGAAGGCACAGATGCTTCTGTCAGTGTAAATCACTGTGTTACAGGATGAACCATAGACACCTGTTAAATGAAATACATTTGATTATTACTATTAAAGCTATACTGCAGTAATTCACAGTTGGCTGCTTTGGGCAGGATTGTCAGATGCTTCTGTCAGTGTAAGTCACTGTGATGTAGGATGAATAATAGACAACTGAAAGGTAAAACAGATTTTTATCACTTGTTTTGGTTATGGTACAAAACAACTTGGTTAGGTTTGGGCCCACTTTGTTGCTCCATATTCTGCATCACCTGACTTTCAGCTGCTAGAGGTCACCAAACAGTAAAACCTAACTATGGGTCATAATAAGCTGATTGAACAGGTGACAGTTTTGCGGGGAGAATGGAGTTATGCAAGTGGAAGACTGAAAGTAAACTCACACACTGAAGCAGACGGGAAATCCTCATGTCCTCTTACAGCACAAGAATATCTGGCTGCAAGAGAAAATTAAACTGTAATAGAAGATGAGGTTTCTGTAGGAAGCTTCTGTCCATTTTTGTACCAGACATAGGAAGAACATTCAGGCAGACAACAACTGCTGTGACAGGTCAGGGTTTCCCGGTTAGGCCAAGATGATTCATTCACTCGTACCTGTAGATCTGAATTTGTGAAGAAGGATCAGGAAAGACAAAACATAAACACATGCAAATAAACACAAAGGCACATTGATATTATTGCTTTGTAGATGTTGCACATTTGGAAACATTTAACATATGAATGAAAATGTTACCTGTGACAGACAAAGTCACTCCAGGTGAACCAGTATATCTCTCATCTGTTTGGTTTGTTATGAATCTGAACTTGTACACAGCTGAGTCGCTCTGTCTCAGGTTTCTTATTGTGAGAACACAGTTGTTCTTGTCACAGTGATGATGTACACGACCTGTGTACTCAGGGTCTGTTGTCAGATCCACAGGTTCACTCCTGACATTCAGTTTAGTAAACTAAAATGTTTTCTGAACTGTAGTCTCACGTCCTTCTATCCTGGATGGGTGTGTGTAGGTGCAGCATAGTTTTGCTGTCCATCCCTTTATGCCACAGACCTCAGTAGAGCTGTAAGTCACTCCCCGGCCACTCTGACCCTGTACCACTGTAACTCAGAGCACAGCAAACAGCTGGACTGGATTCTTAACAACATCAGAAGACAATTTGTCACAGCGGTGCTTCAGGGTGTGAAGCCACATTTCCCACAATTCCTTTGCTCTCATGTCATCCCACTAAGTCAGAGTCAGACAAAGACAGTCTTGGTGTCAACTTGTTTTTGGGTCGTGTTTAAAATAAAATTTTACTGCAGTAACTGTCTTAACTAGAACTGAGCTGAACATTTGTCACGTTTGTTCCTTATATTTTTACTATTTTGTCACCGACTCTCTAATGTCGGTTTTAAAGGAGGATAATACTGTAAATCAAATCTGAATGTCATTCAATGCCAAAGGAAACAGACATTAGGAACACCTCTGTATATAACACAGTCCAGTACAACACCACCTTTAACTATGACCTCAATAATAAACCTAATTAAATTCATACGTTTATGACAATTTCACCAAAAACAAACATTTTAAGCGGAATTCTTTCGATTCAGCACTGAATTTTGCTCTCTCCACAAGGCCTTTGTTAGGTCCGTTTTTAATAACCAGAGAATCCATCGCTCCTGAGGTATCTTGATAGAAGAGGCCTGAGCAGAATTGACTTTTCAAGGTTTCAGGGGAATAGTTGAGCAGAGTTTCAACCATTGACCTGTAGGGATGAGTTGCACTTGACTGGGAAATTAGTCGATCCCCCAAGGTCACATCGCACTGGCTGAATATGGTATTCAAAGGATAATTGATGATCCCTACAGGGGCATTGTTGGCCAAATCCATTCCATCTGCGTTGGTTATTTTCAGCCTTAAAAATAGCAGCGTCTCATTCAGGTCCACGTACTTCTCCCCCTCAGCAGCAACGTAAAATTCTAAAGGTGCTCTCTCAGTTATCACAGCTATAGGAGAAATTTCTACATATTGCCTCGGATAAAAGGCATTCTACCGATTTATAGTGCACGAGAGACATGGTGTTTTTTTTAAAATATATCAGCGCTCTTTAAGGCAGAGCTCTGCGGTTGTTGTCTCTTTCTCACGACCGCCTTCTTCTTATTATTCTTTTTAGGCTGTTTTCTCCTTCTTTTAAGGGGTGGTAAACGTTCGCCTGGTGGGCGTCTCCGTGGTCTTCTGGCCAGCACCGCAAAACCTGACCCCTCCTGATCAGCGATGTCTGCCCCTCGGTTAGAGGTCAATCTAGTAACGGCCTTGCTCACCACATCCGACGCTATGTTTTTAGCCACAGAGGATAAATGTGGTTTGGCCAGATTGAACCGAGTCTTCATCAAAGGCATTACAAAGCGAAATAGTTTTGAGAAAATCGCTCCAATCCCCTTGCCGTATTGCACATTCAATCCACTAAATCTGGAAATCCCTGAGCCAGCCTGGTTCTCATAATAACTTATAAATTGATAGGGGTCGGCTTTGTACAGCGTTGCGGTCATTTTTTTTTACAGGGTCTAAAAATGGAGTGTTAGTATCGTTTTCCCGTATTTAAAGTTGATTGGGGTATTTTGATCCGTTTCAATTTCTACATATATTGTATCTATATGATTCTTTGACAGCGGTAAATAATGAGGAGGGTTAAAACCTTTTGTTATAACGTCTCCGTATTCACCCTCTGTAGTGACACAGCGTAAGAGAGGAGCGTATGTGTCCCCTACGAACTGATGTCTTACAACATCCGAATAACAGTAGAGATGGTAAAACCCAGCTTTTAAATCAGCGGAGGGAGGCAAGGGGAGTGTTCCAGGGCTCGCAGAAAACCATTTATCTCTTTCCAGACCGAGTATGTAATTTGGAAATTTTACTTTGTAATGTCTCCTCCCAGTCCACATAAAAACACGTTTATATTCACCATAACTCAGTTCGAAATCTAGTTTAAGCTTTCTAAAATTATGATTCAGGTGATTCATCATTATGTCTTGTATTTCCTTACATCTGGAGAGATGGGGATCTCAGGAATTTCAGGTATCCTTAATTCCCATGTATCCATAAATTGAAACCAATCCGTATCACGAGGTATTGTTAACCACGTATTTGGATAACAAAGATCTGTCAAAGCAACCTCCCATTCCCATTTTAAATCTATATGCTGCGCAAGATACCTTGGAGTCATCTTTGATCAGAATATGTCCTTTAAATCACACATAAACCAAGTCTCTAGATCTGCCTTCTTTCACCTGCGCAATATTGCAAAAATCAGGAGCATCCTGTCTCAAAGTGATGCTGAAAAACTGGTCCATGCATTTGTTACTTCCAGGCTGGACTACTGTAACTCTTTACTATCAGGATGTCCCAATAATTCCCTAAAAAGCCTCCAGTTAATCCAAAAGGCTGCAGCCAGAGTACTGACAGGAACTAGCAAGAGAGATCATATCTCTCCCATATTAGCTTCTCCCCACTGGCTCCCTGTAAAATTCAGAATAGAATTTAAAATCCTTCTCCTAACATACAAAGCCCTTAATAACAAGGCTCCAT
>NW_018128007.1:1049692-1051029 GCF_001952655.1 Monopterus albus | reverse complement strand
CGGAATAACGTGGTAATCTCGTCCCCCCACCTGTTAAAAATCTCCATCCAAGTTATACAACGAAGGTTCATAGTCTCCTGAAAAACACCACATTCTGTGTTGAACCTGTACATACCCATTACCCCATTTTTATCCCCTAGCCCCTGGGCCACAACTTTGTAGTACCATCTCCCCGAACTGCTGCCGTGCGTCTCCCACACGGCTTTAAAGATCCTGGAATCAGCTCTCGCCTGCGGGGTCCTGCTGCTGCCGCCAGCCATGGAGCTCTTGCTCTGCCTCATCACTTTGGTCAGCGGGTCGCGGGAAAAAGCTTCTGATTGGATAACCTTTCACCTAGAACTGTCAAATCGAGTTTGATGAAAGCCGGTATCTATACTGTGTGTTAGGATGCATTCTGGTATTATAATACACTTTAGGGAGATATTCCATGAGAACTCAGACTTGTTGTTGTATTTAAATGAAAGACTCTGACACCACATGGAAATGAAAGAGACATAACTGAAATATTCTGGTGTTGCTGTGTGTTTGGTAAGGTGGGGGAGTTACTATTAGGGGTGGCACGATACCACTTTTCCATGTCCGATACCGATACCGATACCCCAATTTTGAGTATCTGCCGATACCGATCCAACATGATATTTTTCCCCTCTGTTAAACAATTGTTAAACAATTGCTTAGTAACACATTTGTCAAATATTCTACTCCCCTGAAGGAAGAAATACATCGCCCACAACCATGAGTTGTGCAACACTGCTGCTTAATAATGCTTAGTAATGACATAGGACACGTGTGAGCTCCACATGTCAGTTGTGAAACTAATCATGGAAATGTTTTCCAAAGACTTCATAATGAATTCACTCACTTGCTTGTACTTATTTGGGATAGTGGTGTCGGAGATGAAATGCCGACTTGGCAACACGTAGCGAGGCTCCAAATACTCTATTAAGCGACGAAAACCTGCATTTTCAACAACAGAAAGCGGCTGGTCATCAAGCACAATGAATTCTGTAACTTTCTCTGTTATCTGTTTAGCTCTGTTGCTGTCTGGGGTGAGTTTCTCACGCTTCTGAATTGTTTCCTGCAATGTTTGTTGCTGCGGAACACGCTTCTTGGCATTAGTTGCGCGTATAAATTCAGCATACTGCTTTCCATGTTTTTGCAAGTGTTTAATCAAGTTGGTGGTGTTAAAGTTTCCAGCGCTGCTGCCACCCCTCGAAATCCTCACGTTGCATAAACTGCATTCAGCTTTGCTTTTGTCCTCTTCGCTGAGTTTAAAATAACTCCACACAGCCGACATGGTAACGCTGATCGGTCTCACTCATGCCTGTCGATCACGT
>NW_018128007.1:1045970-1049632 GCF_001952655.1 Monopterus albus | reverse complement strand
GTAAAACAAATTCTCCGTAGTGTATCAGATCGGATTATATGCCCCTCTCTTTGCGATATCCGATCCACAGATTTTGACCAATATCGGACTAATATCGATACTTAATATCGGATCGGCTCACCCCTAGTTACTATGAATGAAGGATTCTAGAGAGGTACTGGCATTATTTAATTTAATTTAATTTTGTTTTAATTTATTTTATTTTAGTTTAGTTTAATTTATTTTATTTTAGTTTAATTTAATTTAGCTGGAAAAAACTTAGAAAAGATCAACTGGACTAGATTTCTAGGTTGAAGACGTTTCACCTCATCCAAGAGGCTTCATCATTTCTGACTGACTGGAGTTGAGCTGGAGATATTTATCCCAATCGGTGGTGTTTCAGTCCTTTGAAGGCCAACAATGTCCCTGACTGAGTCATTATAGCCCAGTATTGGTGAGAGTCGTTACGTGTCTTTGAACTCTACCCTGTCCACCGACGCCTATTGTCCTGGTGGGCATGTTTGGGCAGAGATCTCAAAACCGGGTTGTAGATGGATGACAAGTTGTGTCTTAGTCCACCACCCCTATTTAGTGAGGGGTGTTCTATTTTTACAAAAATAGCTTCCTTAACTCCTCTCTCAAACCAGCAATGTTCTCCGTCTTCGACCTAGAAATCTAGTCCAGTTGATTTTTTTCTAAGTTTTTTTTTTCCAGCTTACTATGACCTGGATGACTGAGAATCTGCACAGACATGTTAATTTAATTTAATTTAATTTAATTTAATTTAATAGCACGTCTTTGTCTGGACTTGTAGTTTGGTGTGGACGGCAGAGGGCAGAAAATCACCAATGACGGGTTGACGTTGCCAGAAATAAAACAGACGAAGAAGGCTGCTCACCTCTTGGTTTCAGGAAGTGTTGAGTTCGGGCTGTATGTCTGTCTGTACTTAGGATAAATAAATGAATCAGCGCGTCTCTCTGGTAAGTCTCCGGAATCACAGTTCTAATGATCATAGCCTGCAGGTACATGTAATTATCCATCCCTGGTTCTTTAGCCTTGTCTGGGCTATTTGGATGCTCAGTCTTCTGTTAAGGGGAGGCGTCTTTCCTCAGTTCTCATGTTATACCCACCCTGTCTACCAGCGTGTTTGCTAGATACAACACTTTTAACACCAGTCACCCGCCGCTAACTTAGCCTGTCATCTCAGCAGCTGCATGCCATTCTGTTGAAGATGGCGTGTTAGCGGCGGTGGACCCTGGGCTAAACTTAATGACCAGAGGCTACTCATCTGAGCTCATGTTAGCGTAGTAACTAGGTGACTCTGAAAACCTCAAGCTTTTTACTTGGCCCATAGTTTGCGCCACTGTGATACAGTTCCGTTTTTTTTGTCCTGCGATTGTGAAACGGTCAGATTTTTGAACGGACATTGGTCTCGAGGCTTGTTGACTGGCTACGGGCAGTGTTTTGCTTGTCTGGCATCATTTCTCTCCACGTAGGCACCTCTGGATATATCCTGTTGACTTTTTGGGCAGGTCGCTGTCTAAAGTGTGATGTAGCATGAATTAGTTACAGCCTTGTTCTGCTGTGAGACCGCAGTAACTGAACGATCCGTGCATGAAGTGCTTGTCATTATCCATGTGACATTCATGGACACTCGGGAATTTCTTGCAGTAACTCCTTCAAGTGTTATTACATGTTCTCAGTTCACACTTACAAACTTAAACAGTCAAATAAAAATAGAAAAAAGGGGGCGGGACCAGTCACTGGGACTTTTACAGTAAAGCACCTGAGTGTTGTAAAGATAAAGCTGAAGCTCTCTAAGTCTGAGATAAGAAGTGATACCCGAAGTTAACTTCAGGTGAAACTTGAACTTCGCTTATGGGAAGTGTCCCACATCAAAATCAACTATAAAAAACACTGCTCAAGGTATGAGTCAGGTGCACTGAGCAAAAGGATTGAACACGCTGAAAGGCCTCCAAATCAGTTTTATTCTTGGCTTAAAAAACATGGCACTAATCGGTGCTGCTTCATGCCACTTTGTCAAGTAAGCAATCTACACAATTCAGTACAAACAGAAAAACGCATACCAATCATGTGTATACAAACTAACCTCAGTCAATTGCCACAGGTCATATTTTGTACACCATTTTACTAAACAAAATATCTAATTAATATTGCTTCCAGTTTTAACAATCCTTTATCCATAACACCTCCTCAACTTCTTGGTTATACAATATCAATATAACTTCAATTCTGATGCTGCAACACATTCCAAACAAAGTGGGGGCAGGAAAGCATTTACCACGGTGTGATGCTGCCGTTCCTTTTCACAACACTTAGAAGGCGTTTAGGGACTGAGGACACCACGTGATTAAATGTGTCAGGTGTCATTGTGTCCCATTCTTCCTGCAAACAAGTCTTAAGGGACACAACAGTCCTGGGTCTTCATTGATGCAGTTTGTGTTTCATTCTCTGCTGGGGACAGGTGGAGACTGCAGGCAGGCCAGTCCAGCACTCACAGCCTCTTCCTCCACAGCCAGGCCTTGGTAATGTGACAGGATGAAGTTTGCATTGTCTTGTTGAAATATACATGGGCGTCCCTGAAAAAGATGTCGTCTTGAAGGCAGCATATGTTGCTCCAAAGTCTCGGAGTATTTTTCAGCAGTAATAGAGCCATCAGAAGTGGAAGTGACCTTTGCCCTGGACACTGTTACAACCCCAGACCATGACAGACCCTGGCTTTTGGACATGTTGCTGGTAACAGTCTGGATGGTCCTTTTCCTTTTTGGTCTAAAGCACATCGTGTCCATTCCTTCCAAAAAAGACATAAATACTGATTCGTCTGACCACAGTGCACGTTTCCACTGTGTGATGGTTCATCCCAGATGCCTCTGACCCCAGAGCAGTTGACTTCTGGACACTGTTGACATGAGACTTCATTTTGCCACAGTAGAGTTGTAAGCAGCATTTATGGATGTAACTACATATTGTAGTGGCTGACACAGGTGAGCCAAAGTCATCCTGAGCTCATGTGGTTATATCACTTATAGAAGAGAGACGATTCTTGATGCAGTGGCGTCTGAGGGATCAGAGAGCTCGGTCATCCAGCTTAGGCTTGGTCCTCGTCCTTTACACACTGTAATCCCTCCAGATTCCTTGAATCGTTTAATGATGTTCTGCATCATAGAGGGTGACAGATCCAAATCCTAATAGCAACATTGTTTTTAAACATTTCAATCATTTTCTCACACATATGTTGGCAAACTGGTGGTCCTTGGCCCATCTTTGCTCCTAAAGGGCTCAGCCTTTCCTGGATGCCACTGTTGTACCAAATCATGGTGCAGTCACCTGTTGACATCACCTGGTTCAAGCAGAATCATCATTTCATTGTTTTACCTCATTACTGGCCCTGAAATGCAACTGTCCCAACTTTTTGGGGATGTGTTGCAGCATCGGGATTGAAGTGAGTATTTATTTAGAATCTTCTTCTTCTTTCGGCTGTTCCCGTTAGGGGTCGCCACAGTGAATCATCTGTTTCCACCTAACTCTATCCTCAGCATCCTCTACTCTCACCCCAGTTAACTTCATGTCCTCTTTTAGCACATCCATATATCTCCTCTTTGGCCTTCCTCTTGACCTCTTGCCTGGCAGCTCCATCTCCAACATCCTTCTACCAATATAAC
>NW_018128007.1:1041934-1045202 GCF_001952655.1 Monopterus albus | reverse complement strand
ACCATCTCTATACTTCTCCATTAACATTCTCAGAGCAAAAATTGCATCAGTAGTGCTCTTTCTGGGCATGAAGCCATACTGCTGCTCACAGATATCCACTTCCTTTCTTAGCCTAGCTTCCACTCCTCTTTCCCATAGCTTCATTGTGTGGCTCATCAACTTTATACCTCTGTAGTTGCTACAACTCTGCGCATCACCCTTGTTCTTAAAGATCGGCACTAGTACACTTCTCCTCCATTCCTCAGGCATCTTCTCACTCTCTAAAATCCTGTTGAACAAACTAGATAGAAACTCCACAGCTGTCTCTCCTAGACACTTCCACACCTCTACAGGTATGTATGTCCTCTGGACCAATAAAAAATATAATTGATGAGGTGTCACATCAAGTAATGTGCTACGGTGTTGTTTTCACTGTGATACAGGACAGATGATTTACACATCACTAGTTTTAATTTAGATTTTACACACTGTGCCAACCTTTTCTGAGTTGGGCTTGTATATTAGCATTTCAATATACGGACCTTGAACCTGGAGTAACAACATCCTTAACCAATTTCTTTCTATATGTGTAAATTCATACACTTGTGGAAAAGGGTTTGGGTTTTTGGGCATAACAGACATTATTGAGGTGCGTCTGTCATCACTGTACTAACTGAGACTTACCTTGTTCTGACACTAGATGAGTCAGTCATCACCTCTGTCTTATGCTGGATTTACTGCTGTGTCCTGTAAAAACCCTTGAAGCAAACTCCACACTGCTTGAAGCATTGTTTACATGTCACTGTAAGAGGTTGAATGGAGCTTGTCATCTGTCCTTATGATGGCGCCGTAGCTCTTGTGATGAGGTTTGGATGAATTTTTGCTGAACTATTAAACTTTCCTTCACACCCAAAAATATGTAAGAATGCTTTATTTTGGATGCTACGGAGGGGCTTTGCAGAAATCTTGAAGCTCTAGTAAAATTGGTTTTACCTAAATAGTAACATTGTTTCTGATTAAAATAGATTTAATACACTCTTGACCTTAAAGCAATTTAATTAAAAATGTATTGAAAAATATCAAAAAATACAAAGGCAGGTGTGTGTGTGGCCAGCAGTGTGAGGACATGCGAGTGAGGACATTTTCACTGGTCCTCACTGTCTTGGTTCCCTTCAAAGGGCTAGCTGAAGGTTGAGACTCGGATTAGGGTTGTGATAGTTAAGGTTAAGGTAAGAACCTAGGAGATGCATTATGGTTATGAATATCCTCAAAGATAGTTGTACAAATGTGTGTTCCTGTGGCATAGAGACCTGTTTTTTGTACAAAGGTTACATCAGTTAGCCACGTTGTTGCACTGGGTGACATGCTCCTTTATAGTCCTGAACATGCACTGTAGGTTATTTTGACTCTCTCCCACATATAACATCCTACCACCCCAAATTCTCATTAGAGCACCAAATATGGATTAATCCGCCACTGAAAATAGTCCACGACTAATGCATTGTTTCCTCCTGTTTGAGTAACATTTGGTAAAAGCCACAGTGTGGTAGGGAATTAGTCTTTAAAGATTTAGATGTTCAGTAGGAACAAACAGGTTTGGGCTGAATGTCACAGACAGAGCAGCAAAGTCAGGTAATGCATTATGTTTCACAAGCAAGTCACATCTCTGCAAGTCGATTTTCATAATGCACTGAAACGTGCTGAAAACAACAGCTGGCTGTAAAGTATTTCATATCTGTGGCTGCTGCTGACACATGCTTGTGTTGGTGTATTTTGTAGGTGCAGAACGTGGATGCTGCCTTCACATCACTTCTTCCTGGTCTCCATCATGTGCGTGTGTATGTAACATAGGCCTGTGTGTGTAGCTGTTAGGTAGTGTATGTAACTGTGTGTCTGTGTCGTTGCGTCCCAGTCCACCATGTCCCTTTATTACTCGACGCTCCACCCGATTCCTTTGGTGCGTCTTCACCTCTTCGGCCTGCTGCTGCTGCTCCTCGCTGGCTGCTCCTCCAGATTCTTTACCGATGGCACCCTGAACCAGCAGAACACCACACAAGGAACCTGCTCCAGCCCGTGTAAGTAAGAGCCATAATTCATTCACAGAAGGAGCTGAGGACACATGATACAGCTGGGAAAAAAAAATTCAGGAATGCACTTACAGATATGGAAGTTTATATAGATATAAGAAAATTCCACCACACAGAGTTGCAGTTTTTCTTTCAATAACAAAGGCTGATAAAACACTTTAAAACTGTGGTAACACTTTCAGTATTTAGCCTGCATTCATACTTGACACACTAGGTTAGGAATCCCGTCATAATGTGTGTTTAACTTTTAGCTAAACATTGGATTTTACGAGTTGAGACGCCGCCACAACCAGCATTTCATACTTACTACTTTTGCATTTACTGTGATGGTGAGCAGAATGTCTGCAGTACTGATCGCTCTGCTAGATGTGTATTACTGAAAAGGAGACGATAACAGGCTTTATGTTGTCTCTACTGTCAACAACCTGTGCTCAGATCAGAAACTCGCAGCAGAAAACAGCCCACAGTAACACTGTAGCACTGCTCCCACAGATGTGTTGCAGTACATTGCTTTGCTTTCACTCTTCACAGGGAACATCTGGACACTGTGCTGCTGATCCATCATTGTTTTCTTTTGCACAACCTGGATGTATTTTTCCCTCTCTCCCTCTGTTAATGACCTGATAACAAACGTTGGGGCACCTGTACGAGTTGTATGCATCAGTTTCGTTTACTTCCACTGCTGCAAAACAGACATATGTGAAGCTATTACTTAATCCCTGAAAAAAGCCAGTTTTATATGAAAATTACAAACATTTTTAGTTTTTGGAACCTTTTGTTTGTTTTACCTCTGGCAGTTTCCTTAACTTTGTGCCATTGGAGTTGAACTGATTAAATGTCAATAAAAACTGGAGAACTGGAGGTGACCCCTGACCTTTGAACAGTAGTGTAAATCCAGCTTCAGCGTGGTATAATGGCTCGACTCTGTACTACTAGTACAAACAACGAAGGAAGCAAATAATCTAAATTGCCAAAATGTTGGACTATTCCTTTATTATACTGTAAATTGTTCAGTTAAAAACAATTTTCAGGTATATCACAGCAAAGACAAGTGTAGGGTTAGCTCTTGTAGGCAAGGTAAGCTACTAAAATACCCAAGTAGTGCACATAGGTATAAACATCTTTTAAAGGTGGCCATTACAATAGTAAGTCTAATCTTACATCGGCATGAATCGGCTTTATTGGCCACGTGTGCTGGACAC
>NW_018128007.1:1024307-1037220 GCF_001952655.1 Monopterus albus | reverse complement strand
CATATACAATTTGGCTGGAGTTTTCAGATAGATGTATACAAAAGTAGATTTCCAAGGTATTGCACTGAGGTTTGTCTTAAGTGTCCAGTCACCGGCTGATTTCTAATAAAGGGGTGTGTTGGTCCAGTGCACATGCTGCTCACGAAACAACGCTCTCGTGTATCCTCACGCTCCTCAGAGATGTCCTCAATCCTCACTTGACCCAGAAATCACTCCTGTTGTGTTCAGTGACCCACCCAAGGCCACTGACACATGTTTTTTTTGCTATGCCAGACTTTAAGATCTGGGTTCTGTACTGCATTTACAGGCGCATGTGTATCCTGGTATCCTTATTCATTGACTGTATACAAGATGGACATTGCATCACCCCGTGGAAAGAGAAGCCAAACCAGATTCTGCGCAGTAGTGACTGAGTAGTTGAGTGACACATCAGGCTGCCAATCAAAGCTGTCAAATCACCTGAAATACACCCCTTTTAAATCATCAAATAACTGATTAGAAATAGTCTTACCAGAAAAATGACCACTTGTGCACATATCAGCATGATAATATCTACCAAATAGTTTGATTTGTACTTTGAGTTTTTAGTTTGGTTCATGTCCCATCCACTAAGACCACGTTCACACTGCAGGTTGAAGTGGCTGAAATCCGATCTTTTTGCCCAAATGCGACCCATATCCGATTTCCTTATGACGGTGTGAACAGCACAAATCCAATTTTTTCAAATCCGACCCAGGCCACTTTCATATGTGGTCCTAAATCGGATACGTATCCAATGTTTTGCAATGTGACTTTAGTGTGAATGGCCAGGTTGCATTTCATGTGATTTTTATGTCATTGAAATGCGACAGACGTCACAATTCTGCGCTGGAGGAGGCGAGGGGTAATAAAAAAATGGCAGACAACGGTGATTCAGGTGGTGATAACGTTTCCCTTCTCACTCGGAAATTATTAATGAATTCTGTGTCCATGAAGCCCCTCACGGAATCCCACCAGTCCTGGCTCCGACTCCGCACCCACACATTCCTCTGTACAGAGGTAGCAGCCACTGCTCCACAAAAGGCCATAAGCAATATTTGTGCTCTCCTTCTTCTTGATATTCTTCTTATTATTATGTCTTTATTTCGATTGCAAATTGTCAGGTACATCGCTACGCACATGCTATCACGAGCCACATCCATTTTTATTTCCGCAAACACAGTACGCTGCGTCTGACGTCATGTCCTCTTCTGCGCATGCGGGTCACTTCAGGGCCGTATACCGTTCACACATGAGACAGATGGCAGTCGCATTTAAATGACAGTGTGAACAACAGCGCAAAAAAGTCGGATTTCGGCAAAAAATCCGATCTGAGCATTAAGACCTGTAGTGTGAACGTAGTCTAAGATGGAGGGGGTGACTTTGGACCTATACTGCTACCAGCCACCAGGGGGCGATTAACTCACTGTGGTTTCACTTGTGGGAACTGTCAGACTGTCCATCATATATACAGTTAAAGGCATTATCCTGTTTTTAATTATTTTCAGGATATGGTGTTGATATAGAACATGAAAAATTGTTCTTCGTATCTGTGTACATAATTAAAACTGTATCCATCTCAGCTACGGTGTTTCTGTCTGGAGAAAAAATGTTTAGAAACCTGGATAAGGTGTTGAAATGCCACAGTATGTTTGTATGTTGTTTTCCAAATAATGGAGATTGTGTTTTGTGCGGATAGTTCTAATAAACTCTTTGTGTTTCCATTTCCAATATGGCTGGTGTTGAGAGATTCTATCCTATAAACTCTTTTTGTTTCCCATTCCAATATGGCTTGTGTTGAGAGATTCTAGCTGTGTCCCCGTAGATGGAGCCTTTCCTGCACTGATATCTTCGACAGGTCTGGAGCAGCCAGTTAGCTAACATATTTATTTAACTGGGGGAAAGCCCCTCGACATCTGAGAGCCCTTTTACAAGGACGTCCTGGCAAGATGGATGTTTTGTCATAATCCTTTACAGTGCCACACTGGTAAAATTGTCAGTGTTTAGGATACACTGAAAATATTGTTGAACTGTGGGTTGTGCTGAAAAAGTGATTTGACAAGTCTGGATACGTGGTTCTTTTGAGCTGTTATGAACCTGGGTTAACAACAAAGTAATATGAAGCCTGCTCCTGCTGGGGGGCACAGTGCCGTGTTTACACCTCCAGCTGCAGTATCACCTAAGAGTTACTGTCGTGGAATTTTGCTGTTCTAGGCTTTTCTTTTGTAAACAGAGCTTCTAACATTACAGAGGGATGGTTGGAGCTGCATTTCAGCTGTGCAAAGCTTCATCTCAACAGAATTTCTGACAGTGCTTTTACGTTCTAATTCCATCACTGCATCTCAGAATGATAATCGGAAATTAAAAACTATATACTCTGGCCTTTATTAGAACAGAAATGATCCACGCTGCAGCATTCTGGTCAGATACGGTTCATCAAACTATCTACTTCTCTCTTCCTTTTTCCTCATTGATCTCTGCTCTGGCAGCAAAAACTGGAGCACGAGCTGGAGCAGGAAGTCCACATTGTTACATTTTATTCAGTGTTGTCCTCTTGTTCATCATTTATCAGCTTGAAAGTTCTGGAATCCGATTGTACGTTTGTTAAAAATGTATATTTATACTGTTGTAACCTGGCAGGGACTACATGCCGGTGGCAGCAGCTGTTTTACAGCATTATGTGCAGCCCATTGTCATATGCATATGGGATAAGGTGGAGGTGGGTAGCAAGAGCTTTTGTCTGTGTTTATAGGCTTTGGTTATGTTATTAAGATCTAAAGATTTCTAATGGGTTGGTATTTCTTTTTTCTTATTATTGAGTTTTGTCTTTTGCTGTTCTCCAGGTAATAATACAAGTGTCAGTGAAACGACCCCAGCTAAGGATTCCTCAGGGACCACCTCCAGTCATGTGCCAGTGCCACTACAGAGGAATCCGTCGTCTGTCTCAGACCTTGGCAGCAGTAGCCCAACCTTCATCCAGTCTTCTTCAGTTCCTGACCATCCAGACAGAGGCAACAGAAACGATTTGGAACTGACACTGGACTCAAATGGCACACATGAGAACCAGTCCTCCCCCAGCTCCTCTTCATTTGTCAGCCACAAATTAAATGACATTATAAGATTGTTAACCACACCTACCCAGTCTGCAGGAGGAAACCATTCACCCACAGCCTCACCATTCAATCAGCGGCCAGTGTCTCCAGGCCATCAGGTTCCATCATCAGAGGCAGTCACTCAGTCTTCAGACCTTTTTCTGTCTAAGACCACAGGCCTGCCCATCCAGGCTGCTCATACTGGATCCACCACCGCACTGCCTGTTAGGAATGTCAGTTCAACCACTGTACTAGTGATGTCTACAGCAACCCTAACACCAGCACCTACAACAGTGATGACAACAACAACCGCACATGCTTCAACAACTGTTACAACAAACGCAGGTACAAAGATGTCACCTTCATCATCCTCATCAGCTGCACCAGCTGCCATGCCACAGCCAAATGCCCCGAGCACCGGGATGCTACCAATCCACACCACTTCTTTACCCACAGGGCCTGTCAGCAGTGTCATTACTACCAGCAGTCAGAGTGAGCCCCCTGCAGCAGGAACAAGGGTTGCCATAGTAGAAGTAGCGGGGGGGTTACTGACCATGCAGCTGGTGGATACAGCATCTTTACTGGCTGTCCTGCTTTTCGGCTTGCTCTTCTTTCTGGTCACAGTGGCTGTGTTTCTCACGCAGGCCTACGAGAGCTACAGGAGGAAGGACTACACCCAGGTGGACTACCTGATCAATGGCATGTACACAGACTCTGCAGTGTGAGGGAGGAAGAGGCTAGGCCCAACTGTGGTCAGTTTTTTTGTGCTTGGAGTCGGAGACTCTACAGTAGAATGGAGGTTGGACTGTTTGGTAACATGCTGGTGCTGTTGGACCTCCTGGGGAGAAGTGGGAATGAATTCAACTACAGCGCACTGAACTGACTTCCAAGCAGTCACAGATCTGTTTCTGTCTTAACCTTTCCACTTAACACATTCTCTCCTGCTTCCTGTTCTGGTTTGATGGTTTGAATGTGGTGAGTTCTGCCAAATATTAAGCACCATAAATAGCTTTTACCTGGATGTAAGTCTAGTTCATGAGCAGCCTACACGTGCAGCCCTCTAACGAGCATCATTGTTGGCCCGTGACGGAACGTCGTCCACCCTGCTGCTTAGTGCAGCTGGATCAAGATGCATCCAGAGCTCAACACGTGGCCTCGTCAATATCTCTTATGTCTTGTCATTTTTACGTTGAACAGTGTAAAAATCTGTCAAACTAAGTTATTGCCCATTTACAGAGAACTGTGGTCACACAGAAGTCTCATTAAGAAGCAGTTTTTCAGAAAAGCACCTTTGGACTAATTACATATCAGTTGAGATTCATTTGAATAAAAAAGAAATGCAACCCATACCGCAGAATGTTTTCCCACATTGCTTTTAAGGACCAAAGCATATTTGTGAATATTATATTGGAAATGTGTTTTTCTGTTAACTACATAATCACATTAAAAATGACAAACTCACAAACAATTTTAAAGCACAAACTAGCTGATTAAAAATAAAGAAATCAGCCTAGACCCTAACGGTCAATATGATGATGAACAACTCCTCAGTTAGCATGTCCAGTATGTACCATGTTGAAAATTAAACAATGTGCTTTAATAGGAATATGAAACATTCCAGCGTACACATCTAACTGTGCAATAGTTCAGTCCATTAGCATCTGTAGCAGTGGAATTGCAGTCAACATTAATGTGATAATTTTATTTACCAAATTTGGGGGGGGTGGAATCATTATGCTAGTGATTTCAGCTACAGTGGATCGTTTTGGATGTTTTGCCATTTCATTCTCTGTCATATTGTTATTTCCAGCGTTCACATAAAGATGCACTCAGTGGTTTTGCTGTAGTGTTTAACACCAAAATCTGACGTCAGAGTTGGTGTAGATTATTATTTGAAGCTATCGTAGTTCAGTTAGATTAACAACTAACTGATAACAATATCAGTGTTGAATTTTGGGAGTTCTGGATCAGGTGTACCTAATAACTGCGTACGGCTCTCATGACTTGAGTCTTCTCTAATTTTGGCCATCGTTTCTAGAAGCTGTGTTGAGATCTCGGAACACCATGTCCTCCAGCTGTTTAACTTCTGGCTGTGCTGTAGTGATGTAGATGTGTAGTCCAGGGTGCGTCGGCTTGTGGTTCCAGGACACCACAGGACTAGCAAACATAAGCAGTCAGATGACAGCTTTATTGTGAAACAAGCTTGCGGCCTTCATCAGTGGTGAATCAAAGATTCATTTCAGCTCCGCTCACTTTTAGGTTGACCGAGTAACAACGTTCAGGTCATCTTGAGAAACGCCTGCCTCGTTTGCAGCCTACTTGTATGAATGCAATTCCTTTGAATAAAGTCTTATTTTAACTGACTAAAAAATGGGGGAGAAAACCACAATAACAAGATTTAAGTTGTAATAAATTTATCATAGCTGAAAAATTGAAATGTATCTGTGATGAAATGGCAGTCCAGGAAAAAGGTGTGACATGAGTTGCCTTACAGCATGGACAGCAGGACGCAGGACTGGTCGCTTTTCACAGTTAAATTCAAAGTAAATGATCATATGGAAAAACATCATGACTTCTCAGAAATATAAAGGTTTTCTCAAAGACATCCAGATTAGACACTGGTACTTCTTCCAGACGTTGGAAGATGTCTTTCTGTTGCTCTGCATGAACTTTTCCCAGGTGGGGCCTAGTTTGTTGGAGCCTGATGCCACAGTGCAGTGTGGTGTGTAGTGCAGTCAGTAGGACAGTGAATGACCACTGTCCTGGTCAAGTTGATTTATTTTTCATAGTGTGTTCATGTTGGCTCTGTTCACCTGGTCTGTTTGGTTGGCCGTCAGCTACTTGGTGGTGGTGGTGATGAAGATTGTCACGCTGACAGTATAACAGCCTCATCCAGTTCAAACTGAGAATTAATAGGGTTCACTCCATTTATATTTATTATGCTGTTTTTCCTGAACTTGAACAATTTCAAAGCGTTTAGATCAAGAACAACAGCAGTGACCTTCCTAATTTATGCTGTGGCAGAAGTGTTGCATTGAATTGGACAGGTGTACCTAATAAATTGGCCGGTGGGCGTATACATCACATTTTACAGATTAACTGTAAAAAAACGCAGTAAGTGCTGATAGAATAGATAAGGCACTAGGATTAATCAGGCCGGGCTGTTGGTCTGGAGCAGGCTACCTGCGCAGACGAGATCTCCATAATAATTTATATGTCACTGCTTTTGTGAAACTGATTCACAGCTAAGTTCAGCCAGGGTAACTGGGAAATCCTGGCTTAACCTGCTAGCTAGGCTTTGTGACCCAGCCCTCAGATAAGCTTTTTCCAGACAACAAACCAGAGCCAAGCTAACGACAGCCGCACAGGACATTTTAACATTTTTTTGTTTTGTTTTGTTAAAGACGCAAAGATAGACACGTGGTTTTAGACTAGCTTAGCACAGGGGAAATGCACTAACACATTTGATGGGGCTGGTATGGCATAGACCCCTGTCTCCAGTCTCCAAATGTTGGGCTTCTTTCTTAAAAAATATTTCATTTTTATCACATTCCTTTCTATTGGTGTTCACTGATGAAATGACATTTCAACTATGCAGGGTTCAATGTTTCTTTGCACACATCTCTTGCTGTGAATCATGGGAACAAGGTGGTTTATTTCAGTGTGGCATGTTTTCTTATTTTTCTCACAGTGACTATAGTTTGGAATATTAATGAACAATATCAGGTTATATTTATCCCTAAACAAATCACTCCTACAGTTTAATATGTACTTTACTGTACATTTTCCCGTTTGCTTATGTTTTACTGATCCAGCCTTTCATCCACTTATTTTAGAGACATGTCATTGTTCTTACAAAAATAATTTAGAAGCTTTCATACTTGTAAGTCAACTATGGAAGCTGTACATGTGAAAGTAAATCTCTATGTCAGTTCTTGCAGTTGCATTGAAGATGAGCAAGATTGCTGGTCTAAAAGTCTGAGTTACATTTCACAAACTGAACACCTTTGGTGTGTCAGTGAGGAACAGTATATAATACCCAAGTACAGATGCCTACTGGCCCACTGGACAACTGCGTTTCCTCCAGTTCTTCTTAAACATGTTTGTTAGTATGCACGCTACAGGCCGATCCACTGTTGCCTGTTCTTATTTCTTGACCACTGTGTATTAGTTTACTTCTTCTGAGGGGCCATGGTTGATGAAAATTTACCAAATAATTACTGAAGCACATTATTGTAAAGCCAAGGGAATCGTAAAGCCATTATCAGTATGTGACAGATTGAACTGGATTTTTTGGACCTGTCAAGTTTGTGTTAACTTTCTAGATCTTAAAGTTGATGGTTTCATGCCATACCTAATTAGTTTCTTACAGAATCTTTTTTGTTTTGTTTTTGTAATAAATGAAAATTGTCTGGTTTGAAATGCAGGGAACGTTTCAACAATAGCATAAGAGCACATTGGTACAAAGGCAGAAAGCGGCAGTGTTTGCAAACAATTTTACAATTCTCTCAAGAAAACAACCATTGGTTTTCTTAAGAAAATTTGATCTTTATCCTGTTACCTTGCGAAAACATCTTTATTCCTGTACATGAAGAAAACAAGATCTGAAAAACTACATCTTTGATTTGTTTTATTCTGAAAATGTTATGTTTATCTCAAAACAAACATCTTTATTCTTTGACTTTAACAGTTATCTTGAAAAACATACTGTTTGGCTTCTTTTTTATTTATCTTGACAAAATGAGGTATTTATACCATTATCCTCATAAAATATTTCTGAATTTTTGTTTTAATTTTATTTTACTTTTTCAACAACAAAATGACTGACTTGTTAATTCCAGTGGCTTTTTGCTTCCATACATGGATGTAATTATTTTGTTTTCTCATGATGGCCGACTAGTGTCAATCATCTGCATGACAAATTCTGTTTTCTCATCAACACAATGTAATTATTTCATGATGGCAGGACGCCCCAAACCATCAAATCGAAAGATTAGGTAACCATTGGTTTTAGGACTGCTATTTACATGCATGATGGCTGTCATGCATTTGCTAAAAGAAACATTTGGGTAACCCTGATGTCACAGCAAATGAGTCAACAATCACTAGAAAACAAAACAAAACAAGGCTTCACTAGTCTTTTGTAGGATTGACTGATGTCTGCAGCGATGACAAATTGTTAGGACGACGTTACTGGCTTCATTAAGTCAGTGAAGCATTTTCAAGATTTGATGGTTTCTGGGGGCAGTAGTTGTAAATGGAGCTGCTCAAGATCCTGGTGGGCTGCGTTTACAGTATCTGATGTGTAGGATGTTAAGAAATGACAAAGCCACCTGCCGTGTGCCAACACAACACTGTACTAATGCACTTTGAAAAGATATTTTTACTTGCAGAGAATAAATAATGAAAAAAACAACCACACTGATCTTTGTGTTTGAGTCAGTCACTGTCTAAGCTTACATTTAAATCATAGTGGCGAGCTGTAGAGCATTTCATACATAGCATAGCAGTGTAAGACCGTCGTTCTGCATAAAGAGAGCTCCCCACAGCAGTGCCACGTTGATCCAGGGGAATGGTCCTCTCAGAGAGCTGGCTTCTTAGCACGTTCAGTCAAACTTCAGATTTCTCCCTGCTCCACCTTGGCCTTGGGGATTTGACTTGGTTTCTGTGCCACATCTTTAAAGAAGGTGAAATATTTTTGTTGGTGTGCTTTTCTAAGCTGGCCTTGTGTAACCAGATGGCAAAACACACATGTTAAACAGTGGTTACTCCACAGATTCTGGCTGAAGACAGGAGCATTTTGGTTTTGGAATCAGCTTTTTTCCAAACTTACCGCAGTAATGGCTCCAGTAGCTGTTCTAGATTAAAAATGTTCCTAGCTGGACTGTTAAAGGGCCATGCCATGCCTTCTTTCCCCAACATTTAGCCCATTCTCTACAAATCAGCCATATTCACAGTAATGTGTTAGCCTTTGGATTCTATTCAGTTCAGTATAACATTACTCTTAAATGAGTTAGTTACCCTATGGCTGTGATTATTATTATTATTATTATTGTCAAAACTACATTACTGCTGTACAGTAATGCAGCTGAAAGAGCAAACTGATTAAAGTCTACAATATATTAAATGCTCCCTGTAGAGGTGTCATCCACGACAGAGGCTGAACTGCTTGGTTTGCTACAGAGGTTCAGATCTATTATCAGCGATCTCGCAAAATCACAGGTAAAAGAGCATAGCTATTACCAGTCAAATGCACTGTATCTCTATAATAGATCAGTTTGTTATATCCTCAGACTTAGTGGATTCTATATAATTATGCTTAAATATGCGAAACAGCATTTAGAGTTGTAACTAATTTTAACTACTTTTATAGATCATTAACAGGACATAACTCTGAAAACCATGCCTTTGATCAGACATTCAACCCCCATTGCCATTAGTATTTTGATTATTTTGCTGTGAAAAGAAGTAAATTCATTTCCTGCAGCAAACAGAATTAAAGCTGAGCCTTTCTTCAACAGTTAATTCACTGTTTCATGAATTTAAAAGACAGAAAATAAAAGCAATTGTAAGTCTGGGCATCCTGCTGCAGTAAATCAGTAGTGAGAAGAAAATGACTTGGGCATTTATCAGGAGAGAGACTAATGAAAGACACTATGAAGTTGTATCATGGAAAGTGTTCTGGACTGCTGAAGGATTGTTGATTTGATTTTGACCTTTCTTTTTGAGTTCAGTTTCACACTGCAACTTTGTTGAAGGGCAGTATTGAAAAGCTGAAGCTCCCCTTTAAAACAGCTCTTAACAAACAAGTGCTTGTCGCTTTTCTGTTCTTATGATCTCTGTAGATGGATAAAAGGATGAAAATAGTCACTTCAGGAACACAAGATCTTTACATCAGCTGAACTGTACTCCCAACACATCTGAATCCCTCAGTATTGCAGATATGTACCACAGCATGTTGCCGCTACACTGCACCTCTGTGATGATGTGTTTTCCAGAGCAGCAGCGAGTGCTTTTCATCTTAGTCATCCGGCGTAGCTCTGCTAACACACCTGCAAAATGACAACACACGCAACAACACATCAGTCAGGGAGCATGGGAGTCTAAACACGGCAAGCCACATGCAAGCTAAACACCACACACAGTCAGCACATTTCTCAGCCATCCGGTGTAGTTTAGATTTCAGCCTGTTTACTCTTGATGCATAATTGAAAGTAGCCCACAGTATTTTATTGTTTCTCAACATGCAAATGTACTCACATTTAACCCCTCTGAGTTAAGTACATTTCTGCCTGTACAGTATCTTTATGCTAATTTTTAGAACTTTAAAGGGCTTCTAGTTCCAAAACCCACATGTCTGTGTTATTGTTGTAAAGATAATACTGAGAAGTGTCATCTGGTATATTTGTCTTACTGCTAATACTACCACAGTTAAGTTGATGGAGTTTTAAACTGAGGAAAAAATAAATGCTTTGTTTTTTGTCTTTGTTTATAATTCAACTATATAACAATATCTGTTCTTCAGTATATCTATAATGTGTGTTCAAATTTTATGTTGATTGAGTCCAGAACGAAGTACTAAGCATCAACAGCAAGTGGCCATGTCGCATTACAAAACCTGTTGTTTGGTTGTATGTCTGTGTGTGAGAATGTCAAAACCACTTCACACAAAGCCAGAGTGAAAATGCATTTTTTGGTCACCATATTTATTTATTTGAGAAAAACAAGACATACGTAGCTGATAAGTGGAATAAAATTGTAGTTCTCCTGGACGAGACTGGATTGGTTTTTCATTCTGGATCATTAGAAAATGTCTATAGGGGGAAATAACTTCAGAATTTCAGTGAGTGTTGTCATACGACAGTACAAGGTTAAAATGGTCAGCATGTATCAATTGCAGTTTCCAGGTTAGCAGAAGAGTTACTTTTGTGGCTTGAGAGTATGTAATGCATAAGTGTCACAAGCTGGAGCTACATTTACCCCAGTAGCAAAGCACGGTCTCTAAAATCATACAAAACAGACTAATAGAAGAACAAAGGGCAACATGAAAGCTTTAAAAACCCTTAGCTTAACCAGAGGTTAAGATCTTCCTCAGCTTCTAAGCTCTGGCAGTGATCCCGCTTGTCAAACATCTAGAATGAAGAAGACGCCAGTCCAGCACTGCAAAGCCTCCATATGTGCCAGCAAGGGATTTACTTCAAGCAGAGAAACCACCTTGCACTCTTATTTCCCTAACCCTCATTAATCTAGCCCTACCCCACACAGGAACCTCGCCCTACAGCCCCCTAAGATCACCGCCAGCAGCCCTAACCAACATGCAAATGGAACCCGTGAGTGCAAATCTCATCCTGTGGTAATGGTCTGTCTGGGGCTGGGAAATCAGGTTTGTGTATTCCCAGATTGACTGGGTAAAATGAGCAAACTACCCTGGGGCTGCACACCCCTAGCTGCTTCCAGCTATCTCCTGTCTAACTCTCACTTGTTTGGTGATGTTTAGTTGAATTTTGTTTGGTAGTGTGTTTCCTGAAAGCCGTCCCTGGTAGGCTAGCGGTTAAGGCGCAGTGCTCTCGCCGCTTGCAGCCCGGGTTCAAATCAGGGTTGCATCAGGAAGGGCATCTGGCATAAAACACATGCCAAATGTCAACATGTGAGTCATCAGTGTGACGATTCACTGTGGCGACCCCTAAATGGGAAAAGCCAAAAGTGACTTTCTTTCATTGTGTTTCCTGAAAACAGTGTGCTCGCTCTCCAGGCCTGTTTGCGTGGAATGCAGGCTGGTGTGAGGATCTGAGGAAGTCAGTAGGCTGGAGAAGAACACACAAAGAGAGGTGTTATACAGGGCCAGTGCCTTTGTAATTTACACATGAACATCAAGACCAAATTTTATTTATCACATAAATTCTAGCTTATTCATGTTAATGATGAATCTTCCACACAGACTAAAGTTAGTCACAGGTTTAATTTTCTTCATTTTATACATGCTCCCCTTGGAAAACATTATTAGGGAACACGGCATAAATTTCCACTGAAATTTCCAATCAACATAAAATTTGAACACACATTATACAGTAGATATACTGAAGAACAGATATTGTTATATAGTTGAATTATAAACAAAGGCAAAAAACAGAAAGCATTTATCTTTTCTCAGTTATATTTATCTATGAACCCAGGTGAATCAGATCAGTTGGTCAAACTTCCAGCATGTCTTAAAGACAAAGGCCTGGATGACCTGTAATTTCTTACTTCTAAACTCCAACAAAACTGAAGCTATTGTACTCGGGCCTGAATCTTAGACACATGCTATTTAACCATATATTTACTCTAGATGGCATAGCTCTGGCCTCCAGTACTGCTGTGAGGAACCTTGGAGTCATCTTTGACCAGGACATGTCCTTTAAATCACATATAAACCAAGAAGACTGGGAGCTGGCTCAACAGGAGATAAGCTTGATAGCTAAAGGCACTGCCTCTCACTCTGCTTCTGTGGACTCTAGGAACCACAAGTAAACCTGCACTCTGAGAGGAAGTGCTCTGTTGGGATGATAAGGCTCTACGTCAGGGGTGTCAAACTCAATGGCACAGGGGGCCAAAACTCAAAGCACACTTTAGGTCGCAGGCCGAACAGGATAAAAATGTATTGAGCAGACTAAAACTAAACGTTTTTTAACATAAATATGAATCGAAACAGACAGGATATAATATTATTCCAAAATAAATAAACTTGAACTTAAAATCAGCAACCGTATTTCTGCTAAGGCTTACATTTGCAAACACCTGCTTTTTGTCTGGACACCAGACGT
>NW_018128007.1:1022604-1023841 GCF_001952655.1 Monopterus albus | reverse complement strand
CAGAGGCTTGACTGATCTGACCTGACGCGGGAATGATCACAGGTAGCCTATCGCCATCCACGCTTTTATCACTTCACGACTAGACTACTCTAATGCTCTCTACGTTAGAATTTCTCAGTCTTTGCTTCGGAAGCGTCAACTAGTCCAAAAGGCTGTGGCTCCGCTGGTGGCCGGCCCTCCCCAGGGTGGCCCCAAGGTATGCCCACATTACCCCTGTTCTTTTCTCACTACACTGGTTGCCAGCACAGTGGAGAGTTGTCTTTAAGGCTATATATGGCCTCGCTCTGCCGTACCTGTTGGATCTGCTGTCTCTCTATGCTTCGCGCAGAGCTCTTCACTCCTCAGAGCACTTGTCCTTGGTTGTCCCACGGTCTCGATATAAAAAATGGGGCGACCGTTCTTTTGCTGTGTATGGCCCCAGACTCTGGAATTCTTTACTGCTAGAGCTTCGGTCCATAACCGAGCTAGCGGTTTAAACAGGCCTTTGGTGTTTAATCCGTTGTATTTGCCCCAAAGGGACATCGTATAACTTGTTATTTTATGTTATTTCTATCTTGATGGAAGTTTTTATTGCTCCGATTTTGGAAATTTGTATTTTATTCTTGCTTAGGTTTTATTGTTCTAGTATTGTTTTTTAGTTGATACTGTAATACTCTCCGTTCCTACACAAGCAGCCAGACGTTCTTGCGGTATCAATGTCCTTTTATTTGTAATCACTTAACAGGCTTCCATGCTCTCTTTGAAAAAACTCCCAACATTCAACACTCCACAACAATATCAACAACTGCCTGCTCTTCCTCGCTCCCTCCTCCCACACCCCTCACAGCGCCCCCTCTCACATTCTTTCAGGCAATAACATGTAGAACCATATAACAGGATGCTAAACATTAGAACCATATAACTAGAGGCTAGACATCAGAACCATTACACAGCCCCCCCCCAAACAAAACCCCTTGCCCTCAAGGGGACACACAAAAGTCCTCAAACCACGGAGGCCTCCGCCTCCATCTCTGGGGTTTGTGTGGACTCAGTTCATGCCCATTTCCAGCTGGAACTAATGGCCGGGCGGGAATAGCTTGAGATGAAGCAGAGGGGTCTGGATCAGCTGGTAGTTCCTCACCAGTCTGCGGCGTGGGCCTTTGTTCAAAAGAAGGCGTAGCCCCCCCCCGTAGGGGGCCAGTCTGTCTCGATGAAGAACCAGTTTCCGGCCCCTCCGGGGTACTTGGGTCCTGTAAAC
>NW_018128007.1:1004971-1020118 GCF_001952655.1 Monopterus albus | reverse complement strand
GGACTCAGTTCATGCCCATTTCCAGCTGGTGCTAATGGCTGGGCGGAAACAGCTTGAGATTAAGCAGAAGGGTCTAGATCAGCTGATAGTTCCTCACCGATCTGCGGAGTAGGCCTTTGTTCAAAAGAAGGCGTAGCCCCCCCACCCTTGTAAGGTGCCCGTCTGTCTCGATGAAGGATCAGTTTCCAGCCCCTTGGGGGTATTTGGACCCTGTAAACCACCTCCCCCACCCGCTCTAGCACCCGCTCTAGCACCCTGTCCAGTTTCGGGCAACGTCCGTTTTTCCATTTGGGTGCATAGACCCAAACTAGCTCATCTGGATGGAAGTCTCTGCCTTTATTCCTCACATCATAGTTCCGCTTTTGTCGCATACCAGACTTCTCCAGTTGATCGCTAGCAAAAACATGGGCTGTCTCCAGCATGGTGCAGACCTCCCTATCCGCAGCTTCCTACCTTACCATGGGCAGCCAGCGGGGGCAAACTTTGATGAGTGCTATCGATTTCTGAGAGCGCAGCTGTGCAGAAGGTGGCAACGCCGGAAAACACTGTTGGCTGCAGGGTGGAATTAATTGGATAACTTGCCCCCCTGGGAGAGCAAGAACACTTGACCCCAGGTCCAGAACACACCCTATAAACCTCATAAAATCCAGCCCCAGGACACACGGATCCTTCACATCAGCCACCCAGGCAGGAAAAGTTGCAGATAAACCGCCAACAGTGAAAACAAAAGTCCCTCTACAACTGAGCATGGTAGGCCTCCCAACTACCTTTGCCAGAAAACTTCGGCGCCGACGAGCCGGCCATAGCAAGCCGCAGGGCATCGCTGTCTTTGCTGAAAACACCCCGGGCCCCGCCGCTGTCATGGTGCAACGCCGAGCACTGAGGTGAAACATTGCTCGCGTGCGTTTCAGCGTTCTCTGGCATGGCTACCGCAAAGTCAACAGCTTCAGTCTTCACCCGCTGTCGGCCGCTTGAATAGGGAAGCATTGTCTTTACGACGACCTGAGGCACAGGCAGTGAGGCCGAAACCCGAACTTCTGACACCAATGTAATACTCTCCGTTCCTACACAAGCAGCCAGACGTTCTTGCGGTATCAATGTCCTTTTATTTGTAATCACTTAACAGGCTTCCATGCTGTTGTTTTAGCCACAGCACACGCTAACAAGCTCTCTTTGAAAAACTCCCAACATTCAACACTCCACAACAACATCAGCAACTGCCTGCTCTTCCTCGCTCCCTCCTCCCACACCCCTCACAGCGCCCCCTCTCACATTCTTTCAGGCAATAACATGTAGAACCATATAACAGGATGCTAAACATTAGAACCATATAACTAGAGGCTAGACACCAGAACCATTACAATACATATGTTTTATTGTGGAGCACTTTGTGCTCCCTGGAGTTGTAAAGTGCTATATAAATAAAGCTTTATTATTATTATCGTTCGGTAAGGCAGCTGTTGCGCTGCATTATGGGATTTGTAGTTTGTGTGTTATCGGCGCCTCATATCACCGGGCCATTAAAAAAAGATATCGTGGGACAGATGTAATTGTACGTCGAGCCGGATATGGCCCGCGGGCCTTGAGTTTGAAACGTGATCTAGTGAATCTTCACTCTCTAGTCAAGAAAATGGATGAACTCCTTCTTGATGTATCGATCAGGAAAACTGCATTTAAACTGTGTGCTAGTTACAATAATCACTTTCTTAAAGAAAATGACTGCACAGCCTGGCATCCCCAAGAAAACCATGTATAACATCTCAAACTAGATAGATAAATAATGTAACATAAAAAAGTAAATATACTGTACATATCTTGTGCCTTTGTCTCTCTTCTCCACATACATATAACAGTGAAGTATTGATTATATGGTAAATAAACTACTACAGGCTTTGTCCCTCATCACTTGCACTGGAAATGCTTTAGGAGTTCTCTGAAAGGCCAGTATGAACAGGAGGACTAATCATAGCAACTGAAATCTTTGTCAAAGGTGGCATCTCTGCAGGATGTGTGCTGTTACTTCTAATCGTACACTCTACTGATAATCTTTCTGTACTTCTACTTTTGTAAAACATTACAAACAGAACTTTACACTGTTATTTTTTACTGTGGTTTGGGCATGCTCATAGAATCCTTCTTCTTCTTCTTCTTTCGGCTGTTCCTGTTAGGGGTTGCCACAGCAAATCATCTGTTTCCACCTAACTCTATCCTCGGCATCCTCTACTCTCACCCCAATTAACTTCATGTCCTCTTCTAGCACATCCATATATCTCCTCTTTGGCCTTCCTCTTGACCTCTTGCCTGGCAGCTCCATCTCCAACATCCTTCTACCAATATAACCACTATCCCTCCTCTGCACATGTCCAAACCATCTCAATCTGGCCTCTCTGACCTTGTCCCCAAAACAGTCGACCTGAGCTGTCCCTCTGATGTGCTCATTCCTAATCCTGTCCATCCTGGTCACTCCTAAAGAGAGTGGGGTGCAGTCATGATTTGGTTCCATTTGCTTCCTGTCATGCTCTTATTTTGACATTACTTCCTGTTTTTGTTTCACCACAGTTTTGGTCTTTTTACTTTGATCATTACTCACATTAGTTTAACCTGCTTTTCATTACTCGCACCTGTGTCCACCAGCATAAAGGCAGCGTTTCCTCAATAGAACGCTGCCAGATTGTTCTAGACTCCAGCTCTGACTCTCCAGCATTACTTCTTGCCTGACTCTCTAGTTTCTGACCACTGTGTATTGCCTTGCCCTTCTAACTTGGACTGCTTCTCTGTATATCGGCTTATCGGACTTCCCTTTTGGACAATGCGTTTTGGATGCCTTGGATGTATGTGTTTGCTGTTTCTGACCCTGGACTGCATTATCGACCTGTAAGTGCGTTTCGTGTTTAAACCGTGTCTTGTATCGTTTTTTGTTTGTTGTCAGTGCTCTTATTAAAGAGATGGTGTTTCTTTACTTATCCTCGTCTGGCTATTGAATTGAGTTCACTCTCGACATTATCGGCAGCTTCACGCTCCAACCCTGACAAAGGCAGTCTGAGACAAAATACATAAATATTTAGCTTTATTTTGAAAATCTTGCCCCATTCAAATGAATGGGGAAAATTTTTACTTCTGCATACTTTCAGCTATTTCAATTATTAAAATGTTGAGCTCTTCAAGGAGATTCTTGCTTCTGTTGAGAACTTTTGTAAACTTCATACTTTTGAAATGTTTAGCTTTATTTTGAAAATTTTGCCCCATTCAAATGAATGGGGAAATTCTACTTCTGCATACATTCAGCTATCAAAATGTTCAGCTCTTCAAGGACATTCATGCTTCTCTTCAAACGTTTTCTAAATTTCATACTTTTAAAATATTTAGCTTTATTTTGAAAATCTTGCTCACAGCTGTTTCAGTCCAAGCTACCTGATAGAGATTGTAAAGTGCAGTTTAGTGTGAGGCGTGTTCTTTTATATTGAAAAGAGAAGACTAATAAGAGGATATATATTTCACAGTGTGAAATTTATTATGCATTAACGTATCAAAATTAGCATGTGCACGTGGATCTTCACTGTTTAGGATAAACAGAAAAGACTGTCCTCAACTTGTCGGTATACAATATTTGTATGAAAAGGTGCTACTATCTGAATGGTCAAAAACTGTTGGGGAGAAGCTGCGGTTTAGAGTTAACTCTCCCGTCATTGGTCCCTCAGTCCTTGTCCGGTCTTGTCCTTGGCGTGACCTTGTCCTGAAACAGATACTTTGCACAACCCACATCGCTTCTTGCAAAGAGTCATCTCGGCAACCCTGAGACTGCACCTGGATTTGTTTTCCTGTTATCTAAGTCTCTGTGCTTTGACACACACACACAAGCATTTTAGAGGAGGAGGAATACCTGGCACTGCCTGTGTGTACATGAAATCAGCTATTTTACTTGGCACTAGTTTTCTCCTAGACCAACATCTGACCATAACCTTGGTGTAAATCTTAGTATCTTATCAAACCCCAACTCCCCTGGCTTCAAGGCTCAGAGGGAATAATGAGCTCTTTTAGAAAAGGCAACAAATCTAATGAAAGCTGGTGGGATGATTAGACCTTGGAAAGCCACTCAGTGCACCAGACTTTTAATCACAAGAGCCTGCAATATCACACAAGTTTTCAGTGTTTCCTACAGAAACTTATTTTCTTTTTATTTTAGTGAACATATAATTGGGTGAAAAGTAACTACATAAACATATCTGTGACATGTAAGTATGTATTCTTATGTGTGCTATAAAATAAAACCATTCATAAGTGCGTAAAAATAAAAATCACCCTAACAAAGCCTAGTGTAAAAACACCACTGCTTGACTGTGTCACAGAGCTCACAAACAACTTGTTTGTTGATTTGTAGGAAGATTTTAACTGTCAAACGTTTGCTGTCCTCACGTCTGTGTTCTCAGTCTGTGTGTGAATCAAACACAGGGACCACAGGCTGGACTGGGACAAAATGAACACACATTTCTGTCCACTTGGCCAACTTTTCTTTACACATTTCAATAATAATATTCTCACCGCATTTGTGACATAATGTATGCTGATAGAAGACATTGAAGTCTCGTTTTCTCATGTCCAAAGAGCAGAATGTAAACACATGTTAGCCTCTAGCTAACTCATTAATTTTGAGCTAATGGCATAAGTGCTGTATAGTTGGTTTTGTCTTGTAAAGGTTTTATAAATATTTAGAAATAGCCTATCTCTTCTTTCCAATTGAAAAAGAAATGGGTTTTAAGTTTGGTTAGCACATTAAAAATATAGTAACTCCACCCAGCATTTCTCCCAACTACTGTTATCTTCTTTCTTTCTTCAGACAGCTTCTGAAGCAGTTTATCTAGAGCTGGGTTGCTCACTCGAAGCTGTCACTGACATGCATGAGGATGACAGTGAACATCAAACACTTTCCCCACTCTTGCACAGTCACCAAGCTCTCTGGCCATTACTTCCAGTTCTCTCATGTGTTTGGGACTCTGGAAGAAGATTGCATATAATGAGTCAATGAAAATCTGGAAGTGACTTGCTTGAGTGATTTTCTTGACTGCATTGTGGACAGCAAGTTCCAGCTTGTGATTCATGCAATGTATCATCACAAGGTCAGGGTTGGTCCTCTTTTGCATCAGGGTGGGACCCCTCTGTATCTTCCCATCATGACAGAAGCCCTATCTGTAGCAAGTCCAAGCAGCCAAGCCCGCAGAATATGCTCATGAATTCCCTGCTCACTGAGACACTGTAGCGGTGCGTTGTCTGCCCGGTTCCAGCTTCCAGCTCAGTCAGCTTGTGAAAAAAATGACAGGCCTGACTTTGGAATGGGATGCAGATGTAAACAATCAGGCAGGTTTTACTGGATGTTGTTGTCCTCTCAGCGACTAGGAAGCTGAACTTAACTGCGGACTTGATAAGACATTCACCAAGCTGTGCTGGCATTTTCTCTATGAACATTAGCAGGTTTCAGCAGGCTTTGTCTGAGAGCAACATGTTGCCCTGACTGAATCCATTAAGCTACTGAAGCTCAATAAGTGCTGGTTGAATTTTGAATGACAAATCATTCTTGCAGATGGTGTAGGCAGTGTGCAAGCAGCTCTTCATCTGCACCGCTGATCATGGCCCTTGTATAACATCTTCCATCCATCCTCTTCCTTACAATTTTCAAATATTTTAAATGCAACTGACACTTTCCATGTTTGCTGATCTTGTCATTAACTTTTCCAAGGTTTTAGTCATTGTTCCATTAATGAATGGTGAATCAATATGTACCTGCTCTTGGTTTGATTTTTAACCACAAAAAATGGCAAAATACTCTTGTTTCCGTTTCATATTGATAGGCCTACTTTACTCTAAGTTGCTAGCAAACTTCAAGAGTAAGCTAGTTATTGTTTATAGTGACAGTTAACTTGATGCTGGCAGGGACAAATTACGGAACTGGATTTTTGTGTGTCATTCCAAGCGTGAAGTGCAGTCACTACTGTAACTATAATAATATGAAAATTCGATCCATTTGTGATTCAGATCCATAATGTCTTTCTAAAATAGCCTTTATAGTTTAACAGTTTGCACCATCTACTGGCGGGAATACAATATGCATTTAACGTAGTCTGACCAGAAGTGAGGAAGACATGTATCCCCACTGGGGATAAAAACTGAATGACCACAGGGGGGATATCAAAAGCAGAGAGGGGAAAATCCCCCCATCGCCGCCATCAATTTGCACCCAAGAAATATCTGACAAGCTCACAGCAAGTGCTAGCTAGGCCAAGTCCAGCCTCCACAGTGCCTTACAAATCACCCTTCTTATGTAAACAAAGACAATAAGCTATTTCTCTGGAAATAATCCATATTTTGGTGACCTGTGATGTTTTTATTTGCTGTCTTACCTTGTGAACAAAAAATGTATTTTTATAGTTTAACACACAGTACCATATCACATTCATATAGTTTGACATTTAAGTGGGTACCTATCAGTTGATCAGTCTCTCTGTCATATAGATCAATATTATAAAATGCAGTATGGTTGGGAAATATTCTTGTTCGATACAACATAGAATTATATCAAATTGGTCAGACTTTTCCAGCTAGTGTTACCACTAACCTGTATATTACAATTAACCCGTCACTTTCAGTGGAATTGTAGTTGGTGTTCATTTGTAGCAGAGATGTGCATGTTGTTCCAAGTCAAATATTTTTACATGATTTAGAAAATATCAAAATGTGTTAGATATGGCATTAAGACAAAGGTAAATTAGTGAAATTGAAAAAGGACAATCTGCATGCCTCGTGTCGGGTGACGTCACACACGCCCGCGTGCCCTTTCTCTCCTTGCGCGAGCTCGACGGTCCCGCTCACGGCGGCGCACACCAACGCAAGTGGATCGCTTACAACTTAGTTAAGGAGTAAATACCCGAAAATGGAGTGGGAGCTATGCATTTAAGGCGCAGAGGACTTGAAATGGGCGGTCTGCTGCTGGTACTGCTGCTGAGGAGTTGCCTGCTGTCGGCGGTTGACGGTACGTTGGCTTTAGGTCTCAACATGGATCCTTTGAGAATAAGGAGTGGACGAAACCGGGACGGAAAATGTTAAGGACATAGTAGTTAACCGGCCGTGCTCGAGCTGTATGTGCGTGCGAAACACCCTTAATATTCCCTGCAGTGGGACGAATTAGAAAGCTTGCTGTGATTCCTTGTCTGCAAGTAGAGGTTTCTGTGTCCCAAGGGTGCAACAGCAAAGTCTCGACGAAAGTTCGCACCGGTACGTGCGATAAGCCCAGTTTAGCTAAAGCGGATCTCACGCTTTATACAGCTGTTTGTGAGTTTGTGTCGAAACAGAAATTAAGTTTGAAGCCAGCCTGGGTTATTTTCTCGGGCCTTGGCAGCTCCGACCATTCCTTATCGGTGTCGGGTGTCAGGCAGTCGTACTGACAAAAAAAGTGGGGATGTTTTTGGGGAAATAAAAGTGGCCAGTGGATTTTCTGCCTCAGGGCCAACGTCTTCACAGGCCTCATACTTTCTTCACTGTTTGATTTGCGGTCTTATTTAATGAAAGTAGCCCGTCAGAGGCGGAGCTTGTCTTTCTTTCATAGGGTCCATTGTATCAGGTCTGCTTGCTTCCTACAGCTGAGGATTCATGTAACCTTTGTAGCCTATAAACTACATCAGGCTCCCTGTAAATTCACTCAGTGGGCCATTAAGAGATGCATGAATTAACCTCAAGTCCAGATCTAGTGATGTGAAATAATACAATTATGAAATACATGACCTTTTCTTTGCCCATTGAAACTTGGCCTAGCTCATGTACATGTCACTGTCAGAATAACCAGGTAACTAACGAGTTCCAGTGAGTTTACAACCACAGACTGGGTGAAGGGTACTCTCTCACCTTTTATGTTTTTTAATGGTCAGTCTGAGTAGCCTGGCCTGCCCTGTCCACTTGCATACTGTATGTTTTTGCTTCTTGATTTCGTCTTTACCAAACTAAACTGAATGTTTATTTTTCCAAAAGTCAGAATTCAAATGAAACTCAAGTGCTACTGTTTGCTGGTTTTTAAATTCAGAAAAACTAAACCAGTTTATCATTGAATAATTAAATGATGGAAATGATGTTATAAAACAAAAGAATCATGAAGCCTGAGTGGTGAGAAACAAATGATACAGTAAAAACAAAGTTTTGGCTTGACCTTGTGTTTTCTGTTTTGTGGAAAATTTGAGGATAAACAGACAAAGAAAATGTGTCTATGGGGTGAAGTGTTGTAATCACACATACTCGCACTTTCAGACCAAATCCATACACACATTATTTCCTGTCAGCTGTGTATAAACACAGATATGTCAGGACGACTGACTGACACTTTAAAAAGAAAATACTGAACAAGTCCGTTTCCCTTTGTACTAACCTTCTCCAACGGATGAGGAAGCCTGTTTTTGAGTAGCAGCAGGTTTGTGTTCACAGCACTGAGTATGGAAAAGTGTGTAGTATTGACATTCAGCTTACTTTCTTTGATCAGGTATTTCCTATTTCATACCATTTTATATAAATTACTGCTTTCTTGTAAGTATTTTGTTGTTCAGATAGTGTTATATCCTAAAGAAAGTGACAGCCCTGTTATTTAATATTGTTAGTAGAGTATATCAGGCCTTAAAACACTTCAGAAAAACCTGTTGATTAAGATATTTAATTGTAGTAAAAAGTCTTACATTCACAAAGGTCTTAAATATTTTCACAAGCCTTTAGTAGGCAGTATTGGTACTTGTGAAAGGTGGGGGCCTAGAAAAGGGCTGGGGAAACCTTTAGTGCTCTTGTTCCAGACCTCTCTTGTTATGTAAAATGCATTTGTGGACTTTTTATAAACAGATTATTTTTTTTTACTGGTTAATCGTTCCATCTGTTTATCTATTTTCTGCTGCTTAACCAGGTACAAGTCAGGTTTAATAAATGATATTATTATAAATGATTTTGTCTCAAAAAGTCCACTTGAAAAATGCACGTATTACAGTTTTGAAGATGCCAAACATGACTGTGCATTACAGAATAGTTACACAACTAATAAGTTAAATCTAAAAACCACAACATAACCAATAAATAACATACAAAAATCTATAAAATTTTTCAAAAATGATACTCAGACTACATCTGCACTCCCCTATGTAATCTTTAAAACTCTGTTTCTGTGTGAAACCTGCACAGTAGCTTTTCCAGGTTATTTTAGTGGCGATCTCTGTGCACAATGAACAAATGAAAAACAGCCAAATCTTTTCATTGTTGTCTCTTTTTAGTTGGCAAATAACCAGACTGCACAGTTGCATCTGGTGAGGAGTGGCACAGACAGCCCAGATCACCAAGTCATTGTTTTATGATCATCTGGCAAAATCAGAATAAATATGGGTTAGGGGTTGCAACCGTATGAGATTTTCATGATATGAAAACCATCACAGAAAACATCCCGGCATTACACAATTACTAATATTAACAGCCACAGTGACCCTCAGAAGAATGAATAAAAGGCTCTTTTTTAATCCAAGTGATTGTGCCAGTTGATTAAGAGGGATTGCAGCGTTTGATTGACCCTAAAGAATAAACAATACATAAACATGATTTTTCATGACCAGTCATCTATTGCCTCCTAATGCCTCTTAAACCGACTCCAAAGCACTACACATATGCGTCTCACATCTTAAATCAGACAGATTTTGTTTTCCTTCAACAACACGAGTAGAAATGACCAGTATAGACTGAGGATTAATTGTATCTTATAGGTTTATCAAGCTGCCTTTAAAAGAAAAGCTAGAGATGTTGTTATTATCTTTACTAAAAAAGTATTCTGTTCTGCCTTGATTCTGTGATAGCTGATCCACAAGAAGATATTTAATGATTGGGGGACACAACACCCGCTAAATACAGGTAGAATTTCCATTTGTTGAGTTAATCTCAGAAGACTGCCTGCCACCCTGGGGGGTAAATGTTTGAAGTAAAATAGTCAATAAAACAACATCCTGAGAGTCTCTACTATGGATGTACAGTTTCAGACATGTATTTTTTCGAAGACCTCTGATTGGCTTTCTTAGCCAAGTGTAAAAATTAGGGTATGGTGTCGAAACCCAGTGCCAGTATAGAACTGGTTCCTCCCATATACAAACAGTATCTACCGGACTGAATCAAAATGCAGTGTCACTTAAATGCCTGTTGACTGAGATATTTGAAATAGATGCTACAGACAACAGAAGCATCCCTTCACGTTATGTGCTAAAACTATCATTACACTTATGCTGCGTTCCATTTACCTCGGAAGTTAGAGCTGGGAATGAATGAAAATGGTTTTTAATGTCATCAGCCTTAATTTTTATTCAGGGTATACTGTACATTTCCATGGCATTTGGCCATGATGGCCTGCATATCGGTCAGCGTTACACTGCCACAGTGGCCGACGTGCCCTCATTAGATCAGATCTGTCAAGACTGCCAGATCTGAGGAGCGATCACTGTAAATGATCATTCATTTTCAGTCACTCATGTAGGTGTGTGTTTATGAATGTATTAAGGAAAACGGTACTTAATAAAGCTGAAAAAAACAACAAATCAACTGGACTAGATTTCTAGGTCAGACATTTCACCTCTCATCCAAGAGGCTTCATCGAACTGATGAAGTTTTTTTCAGCTTACCATGACCTGGATGACTGAGAATCTGCACAGACATGGTACTAATAAAGCTGTTCACCTGGCAGCGCTGCTCATAAAACCTCTGTGGTTCATGTAGGTTGGTAGAATATTCTGCAGAGATTAGGGTTCTTCACTCTTTACCGCTGCTTGGTAACATCAACATTTTTACACACAGTTTGTTGGTGAACTTCTATGCCTTACGTTCGCTACATCTATGTGCTGTTTTTAGTCTGGAATGCGCATCAATCAAGCTAGTGGTGCTACAATAAGGTTTACTTTAGTTTTACTGGGTAAGCAGATTGAAGGATGTAATATTTGCCTCTGTCTATAAACTGTAAGAAAACTTAGAGGTGTAAAATGTTACATGTAGTAGTGTTGAAATGTTTTGTTTTCTCTGCTATTTGAAATATTGAATATGCTAAATAAGCACTATTATTGATAACCAAATGAAAACCTTAATAGACAGCCATCCATCTATTATTTATACTACTTATCCAAATGATGGTTGCCGGAGCCAATCCCAGTTGACATTGCGCAAGAGGGGGGTACACCTTGGACAGGTCACCAGTCCATCACAGGCCTGACACATGGACTACGTTCACACTGCAGGTCTTAATGCTGAGATCGGATTTTTTGCTGAAATCCGATTTTTTTGCGCTGTTGATCACACTGTCATTTAAATGCGACTGCCATCTGTCTCATGTGTGAACGGTATACGGCCCTGAAGTGACCCGCATGCGCAGAAGAGGACATGACGGCTCGTGATAGCATGTGCGTAGCGATGTACCTGACAATTTGCAATCGAAATAAAGACATAATAATAAGAAGAATATCAAGAAGAAGGAGAGCACAAATATTGCTTATGGCCTTTTGTGGAGCAGTGGCTGCTACCTCTGTACAGAGGAATGTGTGGGTGCGGAGTCGGAGCCAGGACTGGTAGGATTCCGTGAGGGGATGAATCATCGTTGTCTGCCATTTTTTTATTACCCCTCGCCTCCTCAGCGCAGAATTGTGACCGTCTGTCGCATTTCAATGACATAAAAATCGCATGAAATGCGACCTGGCCGTTCAGACTGAAGTCACATTGCAAAACATCGGATACGTATCCGATTTAGGACCACATATGAAAGTGGCCTGGGTCGGATTTGAAAAAATCGGATTTGTGCTGTTCACACTGTCATAAGGAAATCGGATATGGGTCGCATTTGGGCAAAAAGATCGGATTTGAGTCACTTCAGCCTGCAGTGTGAACGTGGTCTTAGAGACAGACAACCACACACTTTCCTACAGGCAATTTAGGGTACGTTTACACGGAAACGCTCTTGACTGTAAACGCCTACTTTAGTATGCGTTTTGGCCTTCTGTTTAGACGGAAACAGGTTAGCCGGGTAGCGAAAACGGAGACTTTAAAACGGGTCCCAAAGTGGAGAGTTTCAAAACGCCAGCTAAAACACTTTCGTGTAAACGTTATAATCCGCATATGTTTACAAAACAATGACGCCATCGCCCCGCGTCAGCTACTGCTAGTGTCATATTGACTGCGACATCAACATAAACAATGGCGAACTATATGCTTTCATGCTACACACAGATACTAATGAACTTATTAGCATTAGTAGAACTGCTCCTTTACTACTGCTGCGACCAACAAAATAATGTTGGTAACTTCCTAGGTCTCATGTCTTTAGATCCACCGCGGAGGCCAACTCCTCAGCAAGGAAAGTAGATATTGGCTGTCCTAGAAGTCGCTAATGACGCCATCGTCTTCAAGGGGAATGCGCATGCTCAGACATCGTTTTATTCGTTTTCAGTTTTCTTGTCAACGCAAATACTTCCCGTCTACACAGCAATCGTTTTAACGAAACTATGCGTTTACAGTCAAGAGCGTTTCCGTGTAAACGTACCCTTAGAGTCTCCAATCAACCTAAGCCATGCCTCTAACAAAAGCTGAATTTGTGCTGTCACTACTTAATGTGGAGTTGCATTATGGAGTTCCATTCACCGCACATTGTTTTACCCACATTCAGTAAGTCACCCCTAGAACGCCACAGATATGATGTGAGAACTGTACTGTAAGTCATTGCAGTACTGTAGTCTGATTGATGTGATGCACCTTGAGTTAAATACCCAAAAAATGCTAAAAGCAAATGATCTGTACAGTCAAATTGACCAAGGTGTTGTTTTAGTAAAGTTTTATTACCAGTTTTTATTTTCTACATACTGCTTCTTTTTTAAGTTCAAATATATACCCATGTTTTTTTTTCCTTGCCACTTTGCAAGCTTTCATAGTTCCCTTCCATTGACACAAAGACTATAAAACCATAGATCTTGTCAGTATGTGTTTGAGTCTCATATATTAGGTCTAACTACAACAGTATGAATACCTAAAGAGGGGCACATAAGGACTCTCAGAGCTCTCCAATGTGTCCTCAAGGCTGGGTCCTGGTGCTGAGTAAAGAGCAAGAAGCTTAGTTGTGGTCATAAAAGCATTGTAATTTAGGTTGTAAACAGACTAGATCAAAGTTCAAATTTAAATTGCTGTCAAATCTAAATTGCTGTCAGTTATATATAATATTTTTATTAGATGAATGATTAGTTAATTTAAACAGCAGCATCGACTCCATACTGATAGAGGCACTGCATCTTAATGCTGTAGTAGTACAGTAGGCGTGGTTGTGCCAAACCACAGAGTAGCAGCCCTGCACCCTGGCAGGCCAAAACCACAAGCACTGGCAGCCGCAGTGACAGCTATTGCCTCCAACCCTGGGAGAACATCTCTGAGTTACTGAGCTGCGCTCACACACAGACACAGAGTTATGCATGGAATCTGGACCATAACACAAACATTCTCCCAGGGTTTAAAATATTTATTCTCCTTCCTTATTAAGGGCACATATTGTATCTAAGATTTTGGTCTTAGTCTGTGTCTTTTTTCCTTTTCAATGCCTTCTGTAGATTGTTGCCAGATGGCAAAACTGTGAGAGGTTTAATGTTTTTGACAGCATAGTTTTTTTTTTTTTTTTTTTTTTTTTTTAAACAATACTGGGCTTTGTTCCACTGAGTAGTAGTCTTGTCCAGAGGTCTTCATGGGTCCACATGGGTCCGAGGACCCGAGACCTGACCTGGGACCCGATTCAGTTAGGGTCTCTGTATTGGGGTTTGGCTCTGCGTGTCAGTATGGTGCATCAGTCACTGCAGGAGAAAACTAAATGGGGTGACAGGGAAGAGAGGATGGAAACATTCTTTGCTGAAGTGAGGAGCAAATTAAGAGACAGTGAGTACAAGAAGGTTAAACCAACTGGCACGTCAGCTGTTTGGTCAAGTTTTGTTCAGATTGTCCACATAGATAATAAAAAAGTCGATGCAGTTACCTGTATATCTTTTACTTTAGAAATAAATTGTCAGGGACGGGCGTATGGAGGTGTGACCAAATTAAAGAGCCAGTAAGCTCTTTAATTGGACAGGTTTTAATGTCTTTCTGTAAGACAGACAGAAACAGATGCAGTCTTGAAGGATAAGGCTGAGAGCAGTACTTAGTTCGATCTGAGGTTGAAATCTCCGGCAGGGCAACAGTGAAGGCAAGGCAGAATCGTAGGTCGGTAGAACAGGCAGGGTGTCGATATCAGGATAGCAGTCAGGCAAGAGGGAGGAGGCTGGATCACGGGTCGGTGGAGCAGGCAGGGGTTTGGTACCAGGATAGCGGTCACAAGAAAATAAAGCTGGAGAGTCTAGACAGGGCATAGAACAATATGGCTCCCCACCCTGTGGGGAGCTGCTATATCGTGTGGTGAGAAGGTGAGAGTGATTACGGGACAGGTGAGAGGACCATGAAATTTGTTTTTTTTCAAGGCTTCTTAAAATAGAGGAGGATGTGTGCATATATACAGTCACAAGAAAAAGTCAAAACAGAAAGCAGAAAACCAGGAAATTGCAAACAGTGCCATTAATTTTTCTTGTGACTTTATATACAGTAGGTACGGAAAGTATTCAGACCCCCTTAAATTTTTCACTCTTTGTTATATTGCAGCCATATGCTAAAATCATTTAAGTTCATTTTTTTCCTCATTAATGTACACACAGCACCCCATATTGACAGAAAAACACAGAATTTTTGACATTTTTGCAGATTTATTAAAAAAGAAAAACTGAAATATCACATGGTCATAAGTATTCAGACCCTTTGCTCAGTATTTAGTAGAAGCCCCCTTTTGAGCTAATACAGCCATGAGTCTTTTTAGGAATGATGCAACAAGTTTTTCACACCTGCATTTGGGGATCCTCTGCCATTCCTCCTTGCAGATCCTCTCCAGTTCTGTCAGGTTGGATGGTAAACGTTGGTGGACAGCCATTTTCAGGTCTCTCCAGAGATGCTCAATGGGGTTTAAGTCAGGGCTCTGGCGGGACCATTCAAGAACAGTCACAGAGTTGTTGTGAAGCCACTCCTTCATTATTTTAGCTGTGTACTTAGGGTCATTGTCTTGTT
>NW_018128007.1:996416-1004646 GCF_001952655.1 Monopterus albus | reverse complement strand
GGACGGCCAGCTCTAGTAAGGGTTCTGGTCGTCCCAAACGTCTTCCATTTAAGGATTATGGAGGCCACTGTGCTCTTAGGAACCTTAAGTGCAGCAGAATTTTTTTTTGTAACCTTGGCCAGATCTGTGCCTTGCCACAATTCTGTCTCTGAGCTCTTCAGGCAGTTCCTTTGACCTCATGATTCTCATTTGCTCTGACATGCACTGTGAGCTGTAGGGTCTTATGTAGACAGGTGTGTGGCTTTCCTAATCACGTCCAATCAGTATAATCAAACACAGCTGGACTCAAATGAAGGTGTAGAACCATCTCAGGGATGATCAGAAGAAATGGACAGCACCTAAGTTAAATATATGAGTGTCACAGCAAAGGGTCTGAATACTTATGACCATGTGATATTTCAGTTTTTCTTTTTTAATAAATCTGCAAAATTGTCAAAAATTCTGTGTTTTTCTGTCAATATGGGGTGCTGTGTGTACATTAATGCGGAAAAAAAATGAACTTAAATGATTTTAGCATATGGCTGCAATATAACAAAGAGTGAAAAATTTAAGGGGGTCTGAATACTTTCCGTACCTACTGTATACATACATCCTCTTTTATTTTACGAAGCCTTGATTCAGTGTACCATGCATCTTTGTGTTTCATTACAAATGCAAAGTCGTCATAATAATGAACTGGGAAAGCAGTAATGATTTGAATGATTTGAATGTAATGTTTAAAGTGCTGTCGTTTTACAGCAAGAAGACTCCGGGTTCGAGCCCAGCCCACACCTGTCAGTGTGGAGTCTGCATGTTCTTCCTGTGTCTGCATGGGTTCTCTCCGGGTACTCCGGCTTCCTCCAACAGTCCAAAGACATGCAGCTTAGGTTGACTGGCTATTCTAGCTTAATCACATAATTAATCACCTTTATTTGGCCAAATATGTTACACACACAAATCGCCTGTAGGAGTAAGTGTGAGTGTGTGGTTGTTTGTCTCTTAAGTGTCAGCCCTGTGACAGACTGGCGACCTGTCCAGGGTGGACCCCACCTCTTGCCCAATGTCAGCTGGGATTGGCTCCAGCGCCCTATGACCCTATTCAGGAATAAGCGGTATAGATAATGGATGGATAGAATGCTTCAAATAACATTCAGTACTCAAAACAATATTTTTCCTTTCCAGGCTCACCTCTCCTCCTCTTTGCCAACCGGCGTGATGTACGTTTGGTAGATGCAGAAGGTGTGCGGGGTGAGTCGGCGATCGTTGTTAGTGACTTGGAGGATGCAGCAGCGGTGGACTTCCTGTATGCTGAGGGCCTGATATTTTGGACAGATGTCAGTGAGGAGGCCATCAAACAGACCCACTGGAATCAGTCATCCAACTGTAAGAGTGCATACAGTTTCCTTAGTGAAGGTTTTTCCATAAAGATCAACAGTAACTCTGACTATGTAAGCTGCAAATGGTAAAAGGTTTAAAGGAAGAACGCATCCTCCTTCATGTCACCATTTTGCCCTGTGTATGTTTTGTGGTTGCAGCCCTTAAAGAGGCGCTGGGAAATGGCCAGACTGTGGTAGTGTCAGGCCTGGACAGTCCAGACGGTTTGGCCTGTGATTGGTTGGGTAGAAAACTCTATTGGACAGACTCTGAGACCAATCGGATTGAAGTGGCCAACTTGGACGGCACCTCTAGGAAAGTCCTGTTTTGGATGGACTTGGACCAGCCCAGGGCTGTTGCTCTCAATCCTGCTCAACGGTAACCAAATATACTGTACAAACACACAGTGTGCAATTTGCTGGGTGTCTATATATCCCTGCGTCTTCTGAATTATTTAGCAATAAATAGCCTCATAGCAATAAATACTGTATTTATATAGCGCTTTTTTCCAAAGCGCTTTACAGGGAGATCATACCACCATTCACCCATTCACGCACGCATTCACACACCGATGACGACAGCTGCCACACAACGACGCTAATCAAGCCACCGGGAGCAATTCGGGGTTCAGTGTCTTGCCCAGGGACACTTAGGCATGTGGGGAGACCGGGAGTCGAACCACCAACTTGCTGGTCAGGAGAAGAAGAAAGTTTTATCATTGTATGGATGCTGGTTCAGCATCCATACTATGTTTTCCTGGTCTTTATTATTCTTATTCTTATTATTATTATTATTATTGTATGGATGCTGAGTCAGCATCCATAATATGTTTTCCTGGTCTTTATTGTATGGATGCTGATTCAGCATCCATACCTTGTTTTCCTGGTGTGGAGAGGAGAACAAAATCAGTCACAGTCCACAGATATGCACCATAACAATATGGAACAGAATATCTGTTCCAAACACAACCCTTTACCTGGACCTCTGGGGTCCAGGTAAAGGGTTGCTTGGAGAAGGTGAGATGTGGCAGTGTTGAAGCTGAATCCACAAATAAACTTCCTGTAGAAATTGATGAATCCCAAGATGTGTTGGAGCTGTTTGTGGTTTGTTGGAGCCAGCCAATCACACACATCAAACACCTTTTTGGGGTCCATTTGAATCTGTCCAGGGCCCATGATGAATCCAAGAAAGGAGACGGAGGAGGCATGGAAATCACACTTCTTGACTTTAACAAACAGTTGGTTTTCTAGTAGTTGCTTAAGGACAGTCTGGACATGCTGAATGTGTTCCTTTAGTGATGGTGAGAAGAAGAGGATGTCATCTAAATACACAAAGAAGAAGCGATTGATCATATCTTGCAGTATATGCCGTTCACCAAATACTGAAAAATGGCAGGTGTATTAGTGAGTTAAAATGGCATCACTAAGTATTTGTAATATCTCAAAGGCGTATTGAACGCCATCTTCCATTCATCCCCATCTCTTATACAGAACAGGTGGTAAGCATTTTTTAGATCCAGCTTAGTGAAGATCTTGACATTTTGCAGCAACTCAAAAGTTGATGACGGGTATCTGTACTTAATAGTGATATAGTTAAGTCCTCGATAGTAGATACAGGGTTGGAGTGTGCTGTCCCTCTTGCTTACAAAACAAAAATAAATATCCCACCCTGCTGTTGATGCAGAAGGACAGATAATGCAGGTGGTTAAATATTCTGACATACACTTGTCCACTGTCATTCTCTCTGTACCTGATAGGGTAATACAGCCACCCTTTTGAGGATCAGGTGTCAGCCACGAGATTGATGGCACAATCATATGGGAGGGTGAGGAAAAAGAAAGGTAGCCCGGGCCTTGTTGAACACTTCCTTTAGGTCCAGATATTCAGGTGGTACCAAGTCTGGTAAGTGGTCATCACTGGGGGAAACACCTGAAACAGTGGGAAGAGAGTGCAGGCATAAGGACAGTTATCACACCACCTTAAGACCTGGTGAAGAGGACCAGTCAAAATGAGGGTTATGCTTCTTTAACCAGCTAAATCTAAGGATTAATGACGGCTGAGGAGAACAGATGATTTTGAACTGTATTCACCATGAAACTGGGTGCAAGGAGTGAATATTTCAGTGGTATCTGGTTGGATGGTCACAGGTGAGTTGTGACTGGTAACCAGAGGGCACTATTGAACGGTTAAACACTATTCTCTCCTGCAGTAGGCAGAACTTAGGTGAGCACAGTTCTGATAGGGGAATGTTATAATAGCTTCAGATGTGTACCCTCTTGTTTATGCCAAATAATGGCGGTGATCTAGGGGCTGAGATCCGCTGGCAGTGAAGCCACTAGTTGGGAGAATGGTAACCAGTGGTGAGTAAGTAGGTGTGGTTGTGAGTGATGAGCCATCCAGCAGACCCCAGGGAAGAAAATCTGTATCATTGAGTGTGGTGGAATAATGTCTGTATTCACAGGTGGCACATAGGAGAGGAGGTATGACTTTAGGAGAGACACACAGACAGTACAGATGAAAACAATGAGCTGGTTAATGAGCTGAAGTAAAGAGACTGCTCATACACAGCGTCCAATTGGAAGCTTACCAAAATAAAAGCCCAGGACCAGAAAGGCACAGACCATGACACAGTGCTGTAATGTTTATGTAGGTTCAGTTTTGTTCAAGCACTTATAGTCCGGAAAGTACGGTATAGTAAGCCGCTACTTTTGTCGCTTCATGCACACACCCTCATCATGGACAACACACGACAAAATGCATATGATGCTGCTTCAAGTTACAGGCGATCGATCTGGCTGTCGAAATATTTCATGTTACAACGTGGACACCTGTGGCTATGTACAGCATGTTTTTTTGTCTTACATTTAGTGGGTGTGGCTTAAGGAAATTACGGTAGTCACTTTCAGCTTTTCCCATTTAGGGGCCGCCACAGCGAATCACCACACTGATGACTTGCATGTTGACATTTGGCACGTGTTTTACGCCAGATGCCCTTCCTGACGCAACCCTGACTCGAACCCGGGCCGCAGCAAGAGCGCTGCGCCTCAACCACTAGCCTTCCAGGGATGGCTTTGTTCAAGCACTTAATTCAAGCAGTTAATTGCATTCCGGCAGCACTACACCTATGGTTATTATGTCTCTTTTGCTTTGTCAGTATTACATTATCAGTAAAATGTTCCCAACTTTTGCTTTGTCAGTATTACATTATCAGTAAAATGTTCCCAACCAATGTATTTTTCCCACCAAATATCAGATCTTCCAGCACATGACCTACAGGTGTTGGTTAAGAGAGAGCAAAACTGAAAACCAGAGCAAAATTCAAGCTGCTTTGGAGACAAAGCTGTGCTTTATGCCTTCACCACTCCCCACTTGCTTCCTGTTCTATCTGTGTCAGTGGGAAAATTCAGCATTTCATTCATTCAAAAATTACATTGCATTGGAATACAATCTAGCAGTCAAATGCCTTCCTTACAAAACATATTTGCATTTGCCATTTAGTTGCATTTTAAGAGACAGGCTGACTAAACAAGTAGACTATAAACTAGTAATCTGTACATTAAGACAGTGCAGTGATACCCAGCCATTAAACCCTCATTTTGCCCCTTGTGCTTTAATGAAGTTGTATGGACACTATTGGTTTACAAAGTCCACATAACTGTGATGTTATGACACCACCTGTGTGATATATCAGATTTCAAATGAATGTTGGTAGGTTGGTAGGACTTTATTGATCCCACAATGGGGAAATTTCTGTGTTCCAACAGCAATAAAGAGCAGCAACAAAACACTATAAGAACAAACACCACACACATAGCTTGAGAAACATATTCCAACGTACCTAAAACCAAACAGAATATAGTATTTGAGAGACACTCAAGAACAAGAATGATCCTCCCTCAATTAATCCCTGAGAACAAATCAAAATACCTAAGAACAAAACAAAATACAGTATTCAAGAAATCAAGGACAAGAATATTACTTCCATAATTAATTCTGCAATGGGATGTTCATAAAGAAGTTACCTTCTTCACAGGTAGTGCTACGTAGGGCTGGGCCTGGTCAGTACCTGCATGGGAGACTACCTGGGAACACCAAGGCTGGAGCTCCCTCTGCTAATAAATCAAGGTCCCTAATCATCTGCTCTGTTTCATTGGTATCTACTGCCGTATCCTGATATTAAACCTTTTAAAGTATTGGTCTGTCTCAGGCATCTGTATTTGGGTCCTCTCAGCCACCTTCCTGACAGGCAAGTCTGAAGCCTGGATATTTTTCAAAAGGCCTATGAGGATGATCCCTATAGGAAGTTTTTATGAAGACATTACTGTTTTATAAGAAGCACTTTCTGACTATTGAGCTAGAAAGGTGCTATATAAATATATTTCCCTTACTTATCAGTAGTGATCACCAACCTTACTCACCCTGTAAAGATATGGTCTTATAATTATAAATCTCTTTTCTGTGCAATAGGCGCTTTACACTATTTCCCATTCACACTTACACACACAAATGCTCACACACTGGTGATAACATAGGGTTCAGTATCTTGCCAAAGGACACTTCGATGTGTAAATTGGAGTAGTTGGGGACTGAATCGCCAACCCTACGGTTGGATGATGATGCGCTCAATCTGCTGAGCCACAGCCAAAGATATGCTAAGTGGTGTTTCAGACTCAGGAAATTCACTTTTTTCCTCATTGTTTTTTCCTTCAGCTACATGTACTGGACTGATTGGGGAGAAGAGCCCAGGATAGAGCGTGCTGGCATGGATGGAAGCAACAGGTAGTGTAACTATTAGGGATGTAACAGTTAATTATGTAATGTAATGTAATTTTGCAATGTTGCAAAAAAAAAAAAATGCCAATACTGTCATGAAACTGTGGTGGTAACATTACATGGTTATTTTGCTAGTATACGGCGCAGAATTTAAAAATTATTACAGATGCGCCATTATTGACTTTTAGAAATTAAAGGAAGCAGGCATTGCATTTCCCGTTTTAATAAATGACACAAGTTAAAAGGAACCTGACAAATGCAAAACAATGCAAATACTGCCAGATGATGGTCAGCTACAATACTAGCTCTTTTTAGGCTGTCTCCTGATGGTGTTCGTGACAGTCCTGGATGCATCTGCCAGAAATCGCTGGAACACATTTATGCTGAACACTTTAATGGAGATGGGCAAACAAACCAGAGGTGCACATGGAAAGCCAAAAAGTTAGGGTGGTTTCACATTAGGAACCCGGGCACAGATCCAAGTACACAGTTTTGTCATTTTATTGAATCTGATTAATAATACATTTATTTACATTTAAACCTGTCCTCGCTTCTTACACTGTTGGTCCCCAATGGGGGACTGTGCTGCAGCTGCAGAAGCTCACAACAGTGTGCTTATTACTTTCACAATAGTGAAATTAATGCTAGACTATAAACTTAGCTTTCCCTAAAGGTGGACTGGTTGTCCTGCTATAGATCTGATGGATCACAGACTGAGGCACTTGTCCTTTTCATGTTATGAAATGTAATACAAGCTCCTACTTTAATATGAATGAATTTTATTGACTAGACACTACGAAGACTATTTAAACAAAGAATGAGTTGTTCTCCTTTTCTTCATGAGTACCGATCTGCACGTATTGCTTTTTGCGGTTGTTTCTTTGACTGCAGTGATTAAGCAGGTCCGCCATGTTTGGTTATAACTGTTTTTTCCCTCCAAACTTTATTTATGTAACATGTAATAGGCTACTTAGCCTAGCATAACGTATACAACACTCTTGCTAAGTTGTCACCAGTTTGTAAACTTTCTTTTACCTTTGGTAATAGCTACATTATCAGAGACACCAAAGAGTGCAAACTAAAGAGAGAACATGAATGACAGGTTTGATATATATATAAACATGATTTTAAAAAGAATTTTAATTCTTTCCCTTGGAAAAAGTACTAATATCACAGTGTTAAAGTAGCCTACTTCATTACAAGTGAAGGTCCTGCATTGAAAATGTTAAGTAAACTTAAGTACTATAAAAATAACCAAAGTATTAAACATAATAGAGTACATAATACAGAAAAAAATGTTATATGGTCAAAAATACTGGCATTAGGAAATCTGAAGACTACCAATGAATTCTGGGGCCCAGTGTAGGGCCCAGTGTCGGAAAGCTGGGTCTCCCTCAGAGGTCATGGGTCTCACAGCAAGGCAATGACCCAAAGAAGACTTCATAAAGCACCAGAAATGGTTTCAGACAATGAGCTGGAGAATTCTGAAGTGTCCAGCAATGAGTCCAGGTCTAAATCCCATAGAGCTCATGTGGAGACATCTCAGAACAGCAGCTGGGAGAAGGAACCCTTCAAACCTGAGAGACCTGGAGCAGCTGGCAAAAGAAGAGTGGTCCAAAATTCCAGTAGAGGTGGAAGAAACTTCCTGGTTTCAGGAAGGGACTGATTTCAGTTATTTTGTCCAAAGGGTGGGCTACCAAATATTAAGTTGGCAGTGTCAGTAATTCTGTCCAGCCCATTTTTGGAGTTCTGTGTTGAATTGATTAGATTTAGCTTTTATTTGCTTTTGTGTTGTCCCAATGCAAACAAAATTAATAAATGTACTGTTATTGTTTTATATGATGTTACATTAATAGTCTGTCACTTATGCATTGATTTAAAAGCAGGATTTTACTGTCCTAGTTGGTTGTGGTGGAGCTTTTTTGAACCATTTAGAATCCAAATGCAACTACTGATTATTTTCTCAATTAATTGATTGACTTGTTTGTAAAATTTCTGACAGTATTAAGAAATGCTGTCACTTAACAAAATACAGTGGGTACGGAAAGTATTCAGACCCCCTTAAATTTTTCACTCTTTGTTATATTGCATCCATATGCGGAAAT
>NW_018128007.1:982268-995832 GCF_001952655.1 Monopterus albus | reverse complement strand
GGGCCACTCTGCCCTAAAGCCCCGACTGGTGGAGGGCTGCAGTGATGGTTGACTTTCTTTGACTTTCTACAACTTTCTCCCATCTCCCGACTGCATCTCTGGAGTTCAGCCACAGTCATCTTTGGGTTCTTCTGTACTTCTCTCACCAAGGCTCTTCTCCCCCGATAGCTCAGTTTGGCCGGACGGCCAGCTCTAGGAAGGGTTCTGGTCGTCCCAAACATCTTCCATTTAAGGATTATGGAGGCCACTGTGCTCTTAGGAACCTTAAGTGCAGCAGAAATTTTTTTGTAACCTTTGCCAGATCTGTGCCTTGCCACAATTCTGTCTCTGAGCTCTTCAGGCAGTTCCTTTGACCTCATGATTCTCATTTGCTCTGACATGCACTGTGAGCTGTAGGGTCTTATATAGACAGGTGTGTGGCTTTTCCTAATCACGTCCAATCAGTATAATCAAACACAGCTGGACTCAAATGAAGGTGTAGAACCATCTCTGGGATGATCAGAAGAAATGGACAGCACCTAAGTTAAATATATGAGTGTCACAGCAAAGGGTCTGAATACTTATGACCATGTGATATTTCAGTTTTTCTTTTTTAATAAATCTGCAAAAATGTCGAAAATTCTGTGTTTTTCTGTCAATATGGGGTGCTGTGTGTACATTAATGAGGACAAAAATGAACTTAAATGATTTTAGCATATGGCTGCAATATAACAAAGAGTGAAAAATTTAAGGGGGTCTGAATACTTTCCGTACCCACTGTAGTTGCTAACTTGCTGTAGGTGTGCAACACTGCAGCTAGACTGATCCTGTCTGTACCTTAACACCCACACCCACAATAACACTTATACAAAAATAACAAAAGTTTTAGTTGTAGGGTTTAAATTGCAAATGTAATTGGTCTCTTTTCACCCTTTTATTTTGGTGTCTTCATTTTGTGTACCTCTTTTTCTGTAACAGGAAAGTAATAGTGGATGTGGACATATACTGGCCAAACGGTCTGACCATAGACCTGGTGGAACAGAAGTTGTACTGGGCAGATGCCAAACTCAGCTTCATTCACAAAGCTAATCTGGATGGATCAGTACGGTATGGAACTGTGTGTGTGGGAATGAATAGTTTCATATTTTGTAGTCCTGTCCTAACTTGAATGAAATATACCTTCAAGGTGTACTAACTAAGATTTTACACAATCTAATAAATCAAGTGAAAATGGGATAGGACATGGGGTTTCTCTACATTATCCTACCCTCCACCCTGACACCTACAGTCATTCTGGTGTTACCTCAGCTTCTCTATTGTGTATTTTTAAAATGGGGTTTGTGAATTAGCCCCACCTGCACTTAGCAAAAGGTTATAAGAAGCATTTTTTGAACCGCAAATAATAATTATTAAATTATTAATTATTAGACAATCAGCCATGGAGGAACTCTCAGTAGCAATGGCTTCAATTTTGGTAGCACTGTGCTGTAATTCATGTGCTTAGCCTGAGCCATTTTAAAGTTGAAAATAACTAATTACATGCTTTATTTATTCAGCCATGAAGGTCCCACTGAGATACAGGATCTCTTGTTCCAGGAAGTGAAAAATATTATTGTATTTTTTTTACTGTCACATAGCAAGAATATTGCTGCATATGTATGTGTCCAGCTATAAGAAATCCTATATTTTGTATGAATAAGTTACACATCATTTATTGATAGAAACCTTTGTTTATATGGTGACTCAGTCTCATTTCAGCTGAGTAATGTACATGACTGCGCTACATTGAAAAAGCACTGCAATGAATAGGCTATTCATTTTGTTTTCATATCATCACAATCTTTTGGACTAATTTGGCAAACATTTGCCAACAGAAGGCATATATTACCGCATACGGTGCTTATCAGACAGAAGAGGGTTTGGGGGGAAAACTAAGTGTTCAGTTTTGATGCTGTATGTCAGAACAAGATCAAGGGTGTGATTAAAATAGTGAGTGGATTTATTTACAGTTTGAGAAAAGCCTTCAATTGAGTCTAATGGTTTGAATGCCCTGTTGAAGCTGTCATTGTCAGCATCTACATGAATATAAAAGTCACCCACTATGATTATTTTATATGTACTAAGCACTAAATCAGACACAAAGTCTGAGAATTCAGTTATAAACTCTGAATAAGTCAAGAGTCAAGAATCTTTTTTCCGGCAGCTCTCGGCTTAAAAGACAGACATATTATTTACATAACACACAATTGTATAAGTCAATATAAAAATATGAACAAATAAAGAAGGATGTATGGGACCTAATCAGGTCAGTAGCATCTTAGCAGCAAGAGTGTAGTAATATTATAAGGTGCAGCTCAGTGCAAATCTCAGTCTTTAGGAAGAGATGTGAGTCCAGTGTTCTGTGTCTGTCCATAGGGGGGAGGTTGTGTGTGTGACTAGGGGTTAGGAGGGTGATTGATTTCACAGCTCTGGGGAAGAAGCTGTGTCTCAGTCTGTTTGTTTTAGTCTTTATATTCCTGTACCTTTTTCTGGAGGGAAGAGGCACAAACAGACTGTTGCCTGGGTGGGTGGGGTCTGCAGCAATCCGTCCGGCCCTCCTCTGGATCCGGTGAGTGTATAGTGAGTCCAGATCCAGAAGAGGACTCCCTACAATGCCCTAAGCTGTTCTCACTACCCGGGTCAAGTCCTTTCTGTCCTGTGCAGTGCAGCTCCCATACCACACTGTCGCACTGAGACAGAGGATGCTCTCTACTGTCGCTCTGTAGAAGTTTGCGAGCAACTGAGAGGAGAGACCAGCGCATTTCAGCTTCCTGAGGAAGAAGAGCCTTGGCTGGGCTTTCTTCACCAGGTAGGATGTATTCAGAGACCAGGTCAGGCCAGATTACGATGTGGATGCCCAGGAACTTGATGTTATCTACTTGCTCCAGAATCTCCCCGTGTATGAGAAGAGGTGCATATTTTGTCTTCCTGGACCTCCTATAATCCACAATGACTTCCTTAGTCTTGTTGGTGTTCAGGACAAGATTGTCTCATCATTGTCTGAGATGAGACCCACTAAAGGGGCAGGTGGACGGTAAACAATAACAAATAGAACTGGCTTTTGAATTTTCAACTTTGGGTGTGAGAGACTCAGAGTGAGGCTTTCTATTTAGATTTGTGTTACTGCTCATCTACTTTATATTTCACTTGTATTATGTGGCATTTATGTGGATGGCAAAGTAAGAATTTCATTGTACAGGGAAACACGTTTCCTAACTGCATATGACAAACACTTTGACCTTTGACCTTGAAATGAGTTATGACTATGTAGTAATTTAGGTTGTAAAATAAACTCGTGCAGATTTCTAGATTTGTCTGCCACACCATCCAAAGTGGGATGGATGCTGTCTCTGCTAATCAGAACAGGTTTTCCCCAAAATATTTTCTAATTATCTATGAAGCCCACGTCCTTTTCTGGGCACCATCTAGACAGCCAGCAGTTGAATGTTGGCATGCGGTCATGTGATCACTGGTCAGATTGCACAGGGGTCCAGAGAAAACTACAAAGTCCCACATTTTACTGAAGTTACACACCAACACAACATTAATTTTAGTGACCTCTAACTACGTAGATGGGAGTCATTAGTGCCAACATGAATAACAATCTTAGTGTATTTACATTTATCCTTAGCCAACAGATTCAAATAGGATTTGATGTCGCCCGCTCTGGCCCCAGAAATACATTTGACTCTGGCCGCTGGTGTCTCTAGCATCACGTTTGTGACTATGGAGTCATTAATTACCAGAGGTGGTTTCTCAGCGGGTGTGTTGCTGAGTGGGGTAAATTGTTTTGAAATGTGAACTGTCACCCAGCCACCTGGCTGAGATCCCAGCTGCTCAAGAAGCACTGGGGGGCGGCTAGCTTGTGCAAAACTACATCTATTAGACCCTGCTCTGGCTCTATGGCCCTGGCTAGCCTGTGTGTTTTCCAATGCTAGCATCTGACATTTATTACAAATATTATTATTCCTAAAGGAGGCAGAGGAATAACTGAATATGCAGCACCCTGAGCAAGAGAAAGAAGGAGAGGAAGAGGGAGAAGCCATTGCTCTCAACTAAGCTACTAGCTTAGCTAGGTTCCTCGGCTGGCTGACCTAAAGTAGCAAGTTAAATTTGGAAATTGGCAAGATATTCTGTAACACAGGTGCTTGAGCAGTGTAGATGTATGTTGTGACTCAAAAAAGTAGCTGATGTTCAGATAAAACTAGAAATTAGTGAGCTAACTCTGTAAACAATTTGGTAGCAAGCACAACACAGTACAGACACAGTGAACAGGAAGTGAATACACTTACCGCAATATTGATGAAAGGGTTTTAATGTCATTGGTCTGTTTGATATTGTGACCTCTGCTGCTGTTATGGACAAACTTACACTGCCTGTTTGACTAGATTTAGATTTAGACAATTGTATTGTCATTGTAAGCATACATCAAAATTTCATTGGTGACAGTCAGAACAGCCGAGATAACAGAAGACAAAAACAAGGTGAAAAAAGAAATTACAATACACTATAAAAAGGATAAACAAATGATATTTCACAGTGTCCATGCTACAGTAGATTTAAAATGTAAAGTGCAATAATGCTATATTATGAGTAGACCTTAGCTACTATTTGCTGATGTGTTTGTGAGTTTACACATGGGTGTGATGGTGGCTACAGCCTGAGTGAAGAGGCTGTTCCTCAGTCTATTTGTATGGGTTTTAATGGTGTGGTATCTTTTCCCAGATGGCAGAGGGACAAACAGGCAGTGTCCTGGGTGTGTTGTATCTTTACTGATGTTCCTTGCTTTCTTTTGTAGGCAGCCAGCATACACCACGTCCAGGTCATGGAGGACAGCACCCACATACAGTATATGTGCTGTTTTAACCATCCAAGCCAAATCCTTTTTGTTCTCTGCTGTGCAGCTGGCATACCACACTGTAATACTCTGGCAGAGTATGCTCTCTACTGTGCTTCTATATAATAATATGAAGTGGGGAGTGCGTGGTCTTATGTGATCTCCTTTGTCTTGGTAGTGCTCAGGAACAAGTTATTTTCTGAGCACCACCCAGCAAGATGTTTGACCTCCTGTTTATAGTGTGCCTCTTCATTGTTGGTGATGAGTCCCACTATAGTGGTGTCATCCTCAAGCTTCACACTAGTGTTGGAGGGGTGAATGGAGTATGCAGTCATGGGTGAAGAGGACTGGACTGAGCACACAGCCCATCTGTGTTCAGGAAGGTAAATGGGCTTATACTTGTATAGTGCTTTTCTACACATCAAGGACACTTCAATATGTGGACTGGACAAGTCGGGAATCAAACTGCTAATCCTCCGGTTAGGAGACGACCCACTCTACCCCCTGAGAGGTAGAGGTACTGGTGCCACCCACAATATAGTTCCCATTCCATAGTCGAACCTGGGCCGCCTGGATGAAAGCCAGGAATCCTAACCGCTAGACCATATGGGACAGGATGAGGGTTGAAGGTGTGTGGGCAGAGTGAGGTGGTTAATCCCTGGTTTCTGTGTGTCAGTTTATTGGGGGTTATCATATTGAAGGTGGTGCTCAAGTCAATGAAGAGTGTGTCCGAACATATGTAAATGGTAATGTGTTTAGATACTCCAGGTGAGACGGGGCTGTATGCAGTGCAATTGAGATTGTGTCCTGGGTAGATATGTTTCCATCATAGGCAAACTGGTGGCTGTAAAGAACTGTGGGGATGGTGTCCCTGATATGGGATAGTATAATCCTTTAAAAACACTTCATAACAACCAGGGCCAGGGCAACTGGGCAACTGCAGTCTTCTTTGGTATAGGTACAATTGTGGTGGATTTAAAGCAAGAGAGGACACGAGCCTGTTGTAGTGAGAAGATGAAGATGTCAGTAAACAACTCTCTTAATTGATCAGCGTATGACTTCATTGTGTGGCTCAAAACCTTCTCTGGTCCTGCTGTTTTGCAGATGTTTATTTTCTTCAGCGTGGATCTCACCTGATGGTGCTGCAGGAAAATTTCTGACTCCTTCTTGGGCATGGTCATTTGGGCCCCCACTCTGTTGCTCTACATTTCAAAGCATGCAGAGAACTGGTTCAAGGTGTCAGGGAGTGTGCTGTCATGGCTAATTTGTGGGCTGCTACATTTATTATCTGGTATGGTTTTAATACCCCTCCACATGCTCCAAGGGTTATTACTGTTTGTAAAGTGCCTCTCAATGTGCTGCTTGTACCTGCATTTTGCCTCTTTGATGCCCCTCTTCAAGTCTCTCTGGGCATTATTGTAAGCCAACTTGTAAGCCTGTCCTATAGGCAGTGTCCTGAGCCTTGAGAAGAGACTGCACATTACTGTCCAGCCATGGCTTCTGGTTTGGAAACACCTTGATGGTTTTGGCCGATAATAATGTCTCAGTGCATAAATTAATATAGGCCAGAATGGCTGAGGTATATTCCTCTAAGTCTGCTCCTTGTGCAAAAACAATGTAAAATAAGCCTTATAAACAGACAATAAACAATGCAGACAGACAAAGAAATTCTCATTGTCAAACTAGAAAATTACATTTTCTGAAGAAAATGCATATGGATGGTGAGTGCTGAAAGATCGCCCTGAAAATTCTGAACATTTTGACACCTGAATGGTTTTGATAGCTAAAAGTATGCAGAATTAGAATTTTTCTATTCATTTGAAATAGCTGAAAGTTTGCTGAAGTATAATTTCCCCATTCATTTGAATGGGGCAAGATTTTCAAAATAAAGCTACAGAACAATAATAATAATAAGTAGAAATTTGCATTTTCTGAAGAAAATGCATATGGATGGTGAGTGCTGAAAGATCGCCCTGAAAATTCTGAACATTTTGACACCTGAATGGTTTTGATAGCTAAAAGTATGCAGAATTAGAATTTTTCTATTCATTTGAAATAGCTGAAAGTTTGCTGAAGTATAATTTCCCCATTCATTTGAATGGGGCAAGATTTTCAAAATAAAGCTACAGAACAATAATAATAATAAGTAGAAATTTGCATTTTCTGAAGAAAATGCATATGGATGGTGAGTGCTGAAAGATCGCCCTGAAAATTCTGAACATTTTGACACCTGAATGGTTTTGATAGCTAAAAGTATGCAGAATTAGAATTTTTCTATTCATTTGAAATAGCTGAAAGTTTGCTGAAGTATAATTTCCCCATTCATTTGAATGGGGCAAGATTTTTAAAATAAAGCTAAATATTTAAATTGTATGAAGTTCAGAAAACGTCTGAAAAGTAGTATGAATGTCCTTGATAAACTGAACATTTTGATAGCTGAAATAGCTGAAAGTATGCGGAAGTAGAAGTTTCCCATTGATTTGAATGGGGCAAGATTTTCAAAACAAAGCTAAATATTTAACATGTATTAAGTTTAGAAAAGTTGTGAATAGTAGTATGAATGTCCTTGAAGAGCTGAACATTTTGATAGCTGAAACAGCTGAAAGAATGCTGAAGTAGAAGTTTCCCATTCATTTGAATGGAGCAAGATTTTCAAAATAAAGCTGAATATTTAAAATGTATGAAGTTTAGAAAACTTCTAAATAGTAGTATGAATGTCCTTGAAGAGCTGAACATTTTGATAGCTGAAATGGCTGAAAGTATTGCGAAGTAAAAATTTCCCCATTCATTTGAATGGGGCAAAATTTTCAAAATAGATCTAAATATTTTAAAAAGTATGAAGTTTAGAAAAATTCTGAATGGAAGCATAAATGTCCTTGAAGAGTTTAACATTTTGATACCTGAATGGCTTTTTTAGGTGAAAGTATGCTGAACTAGTACGCCAAAAAACGTACGGAAGAAACCAGAATTATAACTAGAAAATTGCATTTTCTGAATTAAATGCATATGTATGCTGAGTGCTGAAAGATCACCCTGAAAATGCTGAATATTTTGACACCTGAATGGTTTTGCTAGGTGAAAGTATGCTGAAGTTCGAATTTCCCATTCATTTGAATGGGGCAAGATTTTCAAAATAAATATTTTAGAAGTATGAACTTTAGAAAACCTCTGAATAGAACCATGAATGTCCTTGAAGAGCTGAACATTTTGATAGCTGGAAGTAGAATTGTCCCATTCATTTGAATGGGGCAAGATTTTCAAAATAAAGTTAAATATTTAAAATGTGTGAAGTTTTGAAAAGTCCTGAATAGTACTTTGAATGCCCTTGTAGAGCTGAACATTTTGATAGCTGAAAGTTTGCTGAAGTAGAATTTTTCCATTCATTTGAATGGGGCAGGTTTTTCAAAATAAAGCTAAATATTTAAAATGTATGAAGTGTAGAAAACTCGGGAATAGTAATATGAATGCCCTTGAAGAGCTGAACATTTTTGATAGCTGAAATTGCTGAAAGTTTGCTGAAGTAGAATTTTTCCATTCATTTGAATGGGGCAAGATTTTGTGCCAAAAAACGTACGGAAGAAAAAAAAAATAATAATAACAGCTGAACATTTTGATAGCTGAAAGTATGCAGAAGTAAAAATTTCCCCATTCATTTGAATGGGGCAAGATTTTCAAAGTAAAGCTAAATATTTCAAGAGTATGAAGTTTAGAAAAATTCTGAAGTGAAGCCTGAATGTCCTTGAAGAGCTGAACATTTTAATAGCTGAAATAATGAAAGTGTGCTGAAGTAGAATTTTCACATTCATTTGAATGGGGGAAGATTTTCAAAATAAAGCTACAGAACAATAATAATAATAAGTAGAAATTTGCATTTTCTGAAGAAAATGCATATGGATGGTGAGTGCTGAAAGATCGCCCTGAAAATTCTGAACATTTTGACACCTGAATGGTTTTGATAGCTAAAAGTATGCAGAATTAGAATTTTTCTATTCATTTGAAAAAAAATAATAATAATAATAAATAATTGGAAAACATAGTATGGATGCTGAATCAGCATCCATACAATAATAATAAAGAAGAAGATAACAAGAGTGTGGATGCTTGCATCCACATTAATAAAGAACAGGATAACATAGTGTGGATGCTTGACGCATCCACACAATAAAGAACTGGATAAAGAGGCTTGTCAGCATCCATACAATAATAAAGAACAAGATAACATAGTGTGGATGCTTGACGCATCCACAAAATAATAATAAATAATTGGAAAACATAGTATGGATGCTGAATCAGCATCCATACAATAATAATAAAGAACACAATAACATAGAATGGATGCTTGTCAGCATCCATACAATAATAATAAAGGAGAGGATAACAAGAGTGTGGATGCGAGCATAACTTTCAGCTATTTCAGCTATCAAAATGTTCATGTGAGCATCCACACTAATAAAGAACAGGATAACATAGTGTGGATGCTGATTCAGCATCAAAAGATTTTTCTGTATGGATGCTGATTCAGCATCCATACAATGAGATAAATAGGAATAAAAATAGAGACTGTACGGATCTGTATAATCTGTACTAGGTATACAGTATTTACAGGTCTTGTACTGAGGGTTATTGTTCAGTCATATTGTCATGGGACAAGTGTTAATCAGAGTGATGGCCTGGGGGAGAAGTTCGAACAGATTGTGTCCCGGGTGTGAGGGGTCTGCAGTGATTCTCTCTGCCCTCGTTGAATGAGGTAGCTTCCTCACCCTTTACTTGGACAGTTTTAAAAGATGGTATGGTTCTGCAGATTAGAGGTCTACAAGATGGGGTCAAGTGAAATGTGATCTGACAGACCAAGGTGTGGAGATGGTGCAGCTTTATAGGTAGCAGTAAATACACTTCTTAAATTCTAGGACATACTCTAAATGCATTAGTGTTACACATAAAATATTACTTAAGGATCTCATTGAAAACCTAGTGATCAGCAGAAAAATCTTTTGGTTTAGCTGCTTTCCAACAGAGAGTTGGAGGAGGGAAAATAGCTTTACAAACAGAATGAAAGAAAAATAGAGAAAGAGAGAGAGCATGAACAAACTGTCCAACACAAACAGAACTGTGGGATGGAGGCCCCAGTCAAAACACACACAGCTCCACACTCACTCCAAGTGCATCTCTAGCAGCTTAATCTTTCCTTCTCTCCTTTAGTCTATCAGCCTTCTTTCTCCAAATCTTATCATTCTTTCTTTTTATCCATCCATCCTTTCTCCATCATTTTTCATGCTTTTCCTGCTATAGATGTTTCCAGACAGACGTCTGCTAAATTCAAATAAGAGACCTAAAATAAACATGCCGATATGTCATATCACAGTAAAACACAGGTAACTGTCACTGGTCCATCAAAATCTGAACCATCTGTAAAATATTTTTAATTTACCATTGCTATGTAGTTAATACAATTCCACCAGAGGTGCCAAATAAACCTCAAAGAACACTGGTAACCAGGAATCAGGAAGAACATGAGAAATAGACATATTGTATTTGCTTTTCAAAATGCAATGCTCTTCTTGCAAGATAAAATGCTAACTTATTTTTGTATTAAAGTTAATTAGACCAGAGAATGCTTGAAACAAAATGGTTTCTACAATGTCCTCTGACCAATGGCTCTGAAATGCAGCACTTCAAATGCCAAATGTTACAGAGATAGAAAAGGGATGATAATTGTACAAATGGAGATAATGGTGTGTATTTACACAGGCTCTTTTTAAAAGTATTCATTTGTTTGTTCACACTAAATTTGACCGTAGTGTAAGAAGAATAAAAATAGAAGTAGAGTGGCATTCATGTGGACGGCAAAGTAAGAATTTCATTGTACAGGGAAACACGTTTCCTAACTGTGCATATGACAAATAAACACTTTGACTTTTGACCTAGAGTTGTGTTCAGGCCACACTTACTTTTACATCTCCACACACCTGTTGGAGTGTAACTGTTCCAGTATAAGAAAGATATAGGGGGCTGGAGGCTTAAGACACTTTGATAAAGTGACGATCACTCTTAATGGACCATACTAAATTATCAGTTGAAGGACTTGCTGGTGATGTGTTAGGGCAAAGACACACCAACCTGGTGTGAAAGAACTAGCAGCAACTGTGGTTCAACTGTGGGGGCGACTGTGGGTCAGTGGGTAGAGCAGTCATCTCTCAGCCGGAGCATCGGGGGTTCAAGTCTCGGTGCCTGCAGTCCACATGTTGAAGTGTCCTTGGGCAAGACACTGAACCCCCAAGTTGCCCCCCATGGTTAGAGCCATTGGTGGAGTTGGCGCCGCAAATGGCTGCCTCGGTTCTGTACCACAAACATATTCCTTGTGTGTAACACGCTTGGCCTTCTTCTTATCTTTATAGGCTGACTGTTGTGGCACCTCACCTCACCTTTTGCTGGAGCCAGTTTGGTTGGAAAAGTGGCACTTGAACACATCGCACAGACTACAGCCAATTAGCATGTACATTCAGAAATAACTCCCCCTACCAGCATGTGGTAGTACCCTTATTAGTATCTGTATTTTCCATTTGGAAAGGGAAAGAAGGAAATAAAGCTGTAACCAAAGCAGCTCGTTCAACACAGCTGCTGTTTATATCTGATTCTGATAAGAAGTTGCAAATGATACTGCCATTCGCTGCCCTTTTGGTTATAGAATAGAAAAGATTATTCACAGTTGTGAGTGCAACCATAGTAGCTCTCCCTCTTATTATCACTGCTAATTATAATTATTCATATTTTATGTATCCACAGCATTCATCATGCAGGAGTATATTTATAGGAAGAAATTATAATCTGTGGTGTGAATAGTCATAGAGTCACATTGTAAATGTGTACATGTTTGAAACAGCTCATTTATAAAGGGGGGCATTTAATCTGAATGTACCTGAGATTCACTAATGAAATAATTTGCACAAACACATATACACACAGAAAAGCTGCACAGAGCTGTGAAATCTGGAGTTGGTTAAATTTGTTCTCTCATTTTTTCTCTTAACCACTGCTGACAGGCACCTCTGCTTTTACAGCACACACACACACACACACACACACACACACGCGACCAAAAATGATGATTGATGAAAGCCAGTTTCTGGTGTGTTAATATTCTAAATCTAAGCCTCCTTCGATCCTGGTTCTAAGTGGGCGACTGTGGTTCAGTGGGTAGGACAGTCGTCTCCCAACAGGAGGGTTGGAGGTTTGAATCATGGTGCCTGCAGTTCACATGGCGGAGTGTCCTTGGGCAAGACACTGAACCCCCGAGTTGCCATCGGTGTGAGTTGGCGCCGCAGATGGGTGCCTCAGTTCTGTACCGGAAACAGATTCCTTGTGTGTAACATATTTGGCCAAATAAAGGTGATTATTATCCTGTTTGTGTGAGTGTAATTTGCTGTAAAGTATGTTTCAGAAAAGAGCCACTGTCTCCTGATCAAACCCAACACTTCATCACGCACACATTTTTCTTAGCTGTCATGCTTTATGGCCTAAGAGAGAGCAAGAGCATTCCCTCACTGAGGCTGCACAATCTTGTAAATGTGTTGTTTTAGCAAGAAAGAAAACTTCTTCTTTCGGCTGTTCCTGTTAGGGATCGCCGCACCCTCTTCAACCTGCCTGCACTCGCCTCTTCACCTCTTTCCCACACTCCCCATTGCACCAGACTGTTGAGCCCAAATACTTAAACTCCTGCACCTTCTTGACCTCAGCCCCCTGTAACCTCACTGTTCCACTTCCCTCCCTCTCGTTCATACACATGCATTCTGTCTTACCACGACTGACTTTCATTCCTCTTCTTACCAGAGCAAACCTTCCTTTCCAGGTGTTCCTCCACCTGCTCTCTCCTCTCACTACAGATCACAATGTCATCCGCAAACATCATTGTCCACGAAGATTCCTGTCTGACCTCATCTGTCAACCTGTCCATCACCATAGCAAACAAGAAGGGACTCAAAGCCGATCCTTGATGTAGCCCCACCTCCACCTTGAACTCCTCTGTCTGACCTACAGCACATCTCACTACTGTCGTACTCCTCTCATACATGTCCTGAACTACTCTGACGTACTTCTCTGCCACTCCTGACATCCTCATACAGTACCATAGCTCCTCTCTCAGCACTCTGTCGTTTAACATTCTCAGAGCAAAAATTGCATCAGTAGCCCCTTTTCGGGCAAAAAAGCCATACTGCTGCTCACAGATATCCACTTCCTTTCTTAGCCTAGCTTCCACTACACATTCCCATAGCTTCATTGTGTGGCTCATCAACTTTATACCTCTGTAGTTGCTACAACTCTGCACATCACCCTTGTTTTTAAGGATTCTCACTAGTACACTTCTCCTCCATTCTTCAGGCATCTTCTCACTCTCTAAAATCCTGTTGAACAAACTAGATAGAAACTTCACTGCTGTCTCTCCTAGACACTTCCACACCTCTACAGGTATGTCATCTGGACCAACAGCCTTTCCACTTTTCATTCTCCTCAGAGCCTTCCTCACCTCATCCTTTCTAATCTTTGCTACTTCCTGCTCTACAATATTCACCTCTTCCCCCCTTCTTTCCCTCTCATTTTCCTCATTCATCAGTTCCTCAAAATACTCCTTCCATCTTCTCTGCACACTCTCCTCACTGGTTAGCACCTTTCCATCTTTGTCTTTAATTGCCCTTATCTGTTGCACATCCTTCC
>NW_018128007.1:980784-981907 GCF_001952655.1 Monopterus albus | reverse complement strand
TCAGAGTCATCCTACACACCACCATCCGATGCTGTCTGGCTACACTTTCCTCTACCACCACTTTGCAGTCACTAATCTCTCTCACATTGCCTCGTCTACATAGAATGTAGTCTACCTGCGTACTCCTACTTCGACTCTTGTATGTAACTCTATGCTCCTCCCTCTTCTGGAAATAGGTGTTAACTACAGCCATTTCCATCCTCTTAGCAAACATTAGACCACATTCAACATTACCCCTTCAATTTACAACGTCAAACTGTCTGACACTCTTTTCACCTATTAAACATTTTTCACGAGTTCCTCCTTCAGGATCACTCCTACTCCATTTCTCTTCTTGTCCACACGTAATAAAACAGTTTGTATCCCCCTCCAATGCTACGCACTTTGCTACCCTTCCACCTGGTCTCCTGCACACACAGTATATCTGCCTTCCTTCTCTCCATCATGTCCGCCAGCTCTCTACCTTTCCCTGTCATTGTGCCAACGTTAAGAGTCCCTATTCTTAGACCTATACTCTTGCCTCTCCTCTTCTCTCTCTGTCTATGAATCTTTCTACCTCCTCTCCTTCTTTGGCCAACAGTAGTCCAATTTCCGCCAGCACCCTGTAGCTCAACAGCACTGGTGGCGGTCGTTGTTAACCCGGGCATCGACCGATCCGGTATGGAATTTGCACTGATGATTCGCATGTTTAAATTTGGCATGTTTTTACACCGCGTCCTGACGCAACACTCTCTATTTATCAGGGCTTGGGACCGGCACAGAAGTCACTGGCTTGCAACCCCTGTGGCTAGATTGGTGTTTAGAAAACTTGAATCTGTGTTTTGAGGTGTAACTGCTGATCAGACTACTGTGGAATGTGGTCTTGATATTCATTGTCCCTAGAGGAGCATTCCTGATGGTTTTCTGACCTTTCCTCTAGTGCCTCCATCAGGCCAAACTTTCAAACATGAAATATACAAGGAATCTAATGATGGAATGAGTATGTTGGTCTTTGGTTCTTGTTACCACTGCTCACTCTGAGAGACGAGGCAGTCCAAGTAACTTCAAAACAGTGGTGATTTATTCAAAGGATCACAGGTAAAATTAACATTACATGCTCAGGTATCTTGCACCTCCAAACTGC
>NW_018128007.1:978709-980074 GCF_001952655.1 Monopterus albus | reverse complement strand
TTAAACATAAGAACATATTATGGCTAAGGCTACAGTTATACATGTCGTAATAATAATATTAAACACCCTGTCTGCTGACAGTCATCAACTTTTCTCTAGTTATCCTTGACCAGATGTACCCTGTAGAAACTCATAAGCATGCCTAAGCATTTAACAGTCTAACTAGACATCCTATCTCCACTAAACATTTCTAATACATAAAGTATCTATCCAATTTCTATCTGACTATAAATACCTAACAAGTACATTGTAACGAAACAAGCTCCTCAGAGAATCCTTTACATATATATTTCTTTCATTTTCAACACTTTTCTTGAAAACCATCCTCATGCCAAAACATTCTAAGAGGACAAATGCTTGATTTTAATGACCTTTTGGTTTTCCTCTAGTGCTCAGTATCCTGCTATCCACCACTTGTGTGATTTAATGAACATAGCAGCTCAGTAGTCAGTAGTTGGGATTTAAGGCTTCTGTTTTTTCCTGCATAAAAACATAGTGCACGTCTTATCTTTGCTAGGTTAATTTCTTTGCCTTTGTGTGTTTTGCATCTGCCTCCAAGTGAACCCACTTGTGCTGAAGCAAAGCTCAATACCTTTTTGGTACTGACCAAAATGTTATTGTAACACTGATTGTCAACAGCGTAAAGCTGGCATCCAATGTTTGGCCTAGTGTTTTATTTAAATACAGTTTTTGCTGTATTTTATATAGCCTGCTTGTGGCTAGACAACATTGGCTTTGGCTTAATTTATAAAAAGCAGACAAAAGATCTGCACACTGCACTAAGGTCCCAGCAATTTAATTCAGCAGAAACATTTCATTCTAAAAAGATCTTCTTCAGGCACTTGCATATTATGTCAAATGAAAACAGTGATGCTGAGGTTGTGTTTAGGATAATTAGGCAGCATTGTGCAAACTTTAAATCTGGTTCTGGCATGATATTGTATTTTTGCCTGCTCATATAGCACACTCAAGTGCAAAAGGTCATTTCTGTGGTTTCGGCTGGTTACTGCCTGGTAATCAAAACTGCAGAAATAATGTTTGATCATATCCACATACATTTGTATCTGTTGAAGCATAAAGGGCCCTTATTTAGTGAAAGAACTTAGGATCCATGAAAATTGTTTCCGGGTTGCAGCGAGAGCAGACGTCTTTACTGCTCCTCTTGTCTGTTCTACGATTTTTCACATCTTCTACATTGTCAAGTCTTTGAACAAATTCTACAACTATTAAAATGCCTCCAAGAGGGAAAAGAGCTAATAAACCAGAAGCGAGCGAGGATGTTGAGACTGAAGAAGATTCTATTTCAGCGGCGCAAGTAGCTGAGATGTTGAATCAGCAGAAGCTGATGTACACCGTGCTTATGTA
>NW_018128007.1:970765-975784 GCF_001952655.1 Monopterus albus | reverse complement strand
GTGTGGACATAAAAAACAGTAAGAGAATTGATGAGTTTAAACATAAATATAAAGGTATGTGTCAATCAAGATATATGCAAGAACAGGTTTAATGATTAATCAGGTGTAACATTGTGGGTGTGGTGTAAGAATGTTAACACTATGTAATAATTCTACTTGTGTGATGTAGAAGATAATTATCAAAGTATGTAATTATGTAAGAATGTTAACAATCTGTAATAAGTTTTTAGCATATCACTAGCATGGTGTAGAACAAAATTATCTATGTAGAAATACTGCTTGCAAACCAATGATGTTATGGGGTATAATATTGAAATAGAAACTAATTTCAGACATACTGTATTTTTAAGTTCATTTTCATGACACACAAATACCATTTTGCAATAGGAGTCTTCAAAACATTCAGAAGCTTTTCTTTACTCCTGCAGTGAAACAGTGGTGGAGGGGACCCTCACCCATCCTTTTGCATTAACACTTTCTGAGGAGACCTTATACTGGACTGACTGGCAGACCCGCTCCATTCATGCCTGTAATAAACACAGTGGAGATAAAGCCAGAGAGATCCTTGGTGGGATTTATTCTCCTATGGACATCCAGGTTCTGGAGCCCTATCGACAGCCTTACAGTAAGTACAATGGGTTTTATTAATGTGTATCTGTTAGAGTGGAAATGGTATTCAAGCAAACTATTATATGGGATGAACAGTCATTGTTCTGTGATGATTAATAAATAATAATAAAAAAAAAGTATTTTATAAAATGTAAGGCAATACCTTATACAGGATTGTTTTATTTAGCCTAGTCATTTCTAATGGCAAAAAAATCTCACATCTTCATAATGTCACCTTTTCAGGAACAAAGAAAAACCAATTCCTTGTTTTATGATGCCCACTCATCTGTTCTCCTTCCTCTCATGTTTTTCTTCCTGTCACTGCAGTCCATACACCCTGCAATATCAATAATGGAGGCTGTAGTCATCTTTGCCTACTTTCTCCCGTCCAGCCTTTCTACAGTTGCGCCTGCCCCACTGGAGTTCAACTTAAAGCAGATGGGAAAACATGCAAACCAGGTATGGATGTTATTAACACCAGTATGACCACAAACTAAATAGCCACTGGTAATTGTAATTCTTAAGAGGACTGGCTGGGGGTACTTGGAAGACTGGCAACTCCTCAGTGTTGCATAGACAGCAGGGGGGCAACTGTTCAATTAAAAGTTCCAGGCCATTTGGTTTGGTAGTTACAGTTATGGGCATGTATGTGTTGTGTGGTTCATTTGAATTGGGTTAAGGCATAGGAAAAAAAAGCAGGACAGCAGTCGGACAAATGGTCTTCACCAGGCTGACCAACAACAAAAAATGTACTGGACAAAAATTGTTTCATGTAGGCTCATTGGGAAGAAATCAGAATGTTTTTATGAATAAATGTATAAAGTTGCTGATATTCCTTGGCTTGATACAGAGATCAGAGGAAAGTTCTGTCTATTAGGCAACATGCTTAAAAAACATGGATAAAATGGTGTTAATTCAGTCCCGGGTACGTCTGTACCGAGTGAGAGTTTTCTTGAGTAAAACCCGTCTTTTGCCAGAGAATGTGAACAAACTCATCATCTTGCAGAAGAACAGGAAAAGAAAATGATCAGAGTAGTGTTATTTTGAAACAGTGTGCGTTTGGTTTGTGCTTCACTCTGTGCTGACAATGAAGAAGTGTTCATGTTCCTTATGTTCTTATCCAGAATTTTAAGGAAAACATTAGTTAATTTTTTGCCAATTAAATGAAAAACCTGTTGAAATTGGCAGTGCTCTCCCCCTGCTTTAGCAGAAACATACTTGACTGAACCAAAAACCATGACCCCAAAACCATGATATGAACCCAACAGTGAATTTTGTGAACTGATAGTATGAATTAAGATTGTCTGTGAAACTACTTACAAACGGGCGAAAATTCCAGTAACTTATTGTAAGAAGCTCGTGGAAGGCGTCCTCAAACATCTGACCCAAGTTAACCAATTGAAAGGTAATGCTAACCGAGTGTATGTAAACATCTGACCCACTGGGAATGTGATGAAAGAAATGAAAGCTGAGATAAATCTTTTTCTCTGCTATTATTCTGACATTTCACATTCTTAAAATAAAGTAGTGATCCTAACTGACCTAAGACAGGGAGTGTTTATAGGATTAAATGTCAGGAGTTGTACATGTAACCCTGTGCTGAAACACCAGTCAAACCTGGAATAACTGTACAGTTATTAACTTTGCAGTGTGGTTAAAGGACTAATAAATATAGGTTAAAAATGGGTTCATCAAGGGATTATTGAATGGTGTTGGGTGGTGGTGAGAAAACCAGTGCAAATGCAGAAGTGTTTTGTGACTGTGCGAGCAGCCAACCAGCTGATTTGGTGGGCTCTGTCATTGGCCAGTGGGGTTGGTAGTCCCTCCCTTGGGAGCGAACATCCCGTTTGAGCTCAACATCATGTGATACGCTTGGGAGCCTTGTGGTTGCAACACATGAAATTCGGAGAATTTGTGAAACGGGAATATTGTGGAATAGAGATTTTGAGTTGAAGGAGGGTTGTGGGCCGGCCTGGACCTGGGAACCCACACCTTTGTGTTTTGCTAGCACATGTTACCCTGCATTGGTCAGGTTTTTTGTCTTAGTTGGATTCAAACGGAGTTACTCTGCAGCAGCTGAGAATCAACACCTCTCCAGTACTGGATGGCGAGCCTGAGCCCCAGGAACCGAACACAGTGGTAGCTAGTAACTACACTGGTTACAAGACATTGAATTGAACAGGACACTGAACAGACTTAAGACATGAATGGATTTCCACATACTGAAACAAAGGACTGAATTGGATTTTATTTTGTTTTGTACAAGCGCTCATCCTCAGTTAATTTCTTTACCAATGAATGTGATTTTTTTCCCCCATCCATTTTTAATATAAAATTAAACTGTTTTACCATAGGTTGTGTTGGTTGTTTCACTGTGGTTATTCATCTCTTGGCTCCCACGAATCTGGAAGATTCTGATCAGAGAAACTCCCTCTTGTACTGGCCTTGGTAGTATAAAAAATCCCGTCTACCATAGTCACTGGTCACAGAAAAGTACTAGAAAATTTGTAACACTAGCAAAGAGTGTTACATACAGACTTGTACAGGTCTCTAGTTCTTAAGTACTCTGTTTTATCCCTATTTATCTCATTTCAATTAACATTCCATCTGCATTGTTTAATGTCTGTTTATACTGCTTTTTCTGCATTGTTTGCACTGTTTGTTGATTTTAATACTGCTATTTTGTTATATTACACAGCCTTATTATGCTGGTTTACTGTTTGCACATTGAGAGCCGATGTACCAGAGTCAAATTCCTCGTGTGTCCGTCACACCTGGCCAATAAAGCTGATTCTGATTCTGAAAAACTAAATAAAATAAAAATCAAATTTTGGTTGCAGTTTCTTTACAAGATTATCGGTATAGGTATAAGAAGATGCTTTGTCATCCAGCCACATTCCAAGATATCTGTATGCAGAGACTTTATCCATTTCAGTTCCTTCCAAAGTTTTGAGACCCAGGATACTGAATGTTTGTTTTCATAAAAATATCATATTTAGTTTTTTGAGCATTTAGAGACCTTTAGACATCTCAACACATCTGGCACCTCTATTTAATAAAATAATACATGGTGCAGGACTAGTCTGTTTTGTTGTCTCAGAGATAAATCAACTGTCACAAATCCTCCAGGGAGCACTTGTTGATTAACAATATGCACAGCTTAAATCAACATGAATCAACACCTAACAATTAATAAAAAGTGTGTGGTTGATTTAGGAGCGGAGCAGGTTTTGCTGCTGGCTCGTCGGACTGACCTCCGAAGAATCTCACTGGACACGCCAGACTTCACCGACATAGTGCTACAGGTACACACACACACACACATACACAGACTTATCAGTCCTGTCATGTTGCACTTTCATATAGTCACCATTGTTCCTCTGCTCATGCAGGTGGATGACATTCGCAATGCCATAGCTATAGACTACGACCCGGTTGAGGGTTACATCTATTGGACAGATGATGAGGTTCGGGCCATCCGGCGATCTCACATTGATGGCAGTAATGCCATGATGCTGGTTACCACAGAGATCAACCACCCAGATGGCATTGCTGTGGACTGGGTGGCTAGAAACCTGTACTGGACCGACACTGGCACTGATCGGATTGAGGTACATCTGTCACTTTGCATTAGTTCTGTCAATTGTAGAAAGCTGTCTGTAGGAAATCACTGTTTGACTTTTGCTTGCTTTGTTTCATAGTTTATGGTATTTATAAAAAGTTTGAGTCACTTGTAATGTATAGCTATAATTCTGACAGGTAACTGAGTAATCATGCCTCCCTACTCATGGTGTAAGAATATTATTAGACAAATATGAATGCTGTATTCAACGTCATGATTTATCACTACATAGAAAACAAACAACATTGGCTGATTTTTAATAAGGAAAAAATGATAAAAAAAACATGTAAGCAAACTGGTTGAACACAAATTTAATAAATCATGTCATGTGGCATTTTAGGTTACCAGGCTGAACGGCACGTTTCGGAAAATTTTGATTTCTGAGAACTTGGATGAACCCAGAGCTATTGTCCTGGATCCTGTCAATGGGTAGGTGCTTGTGTGTATTTATTGTAGTTAGCTGTAATAGGAGGGAAGGTGCTACCGATGAGTTAGGGATGCTCTGATTATGATACCAGTAATTGGGTATGATACCCCCCTCTAGTACTTGTACATGTAGAAATGATGAAACGATTGACAGCTTAACTAGTTGTGAAATGAGTAAAAGGTATGATTTCCTTATGCCTGATCTTCTCTTTTTGCCTCTGTCTCTCTCAGCTACATGTACTGGACTGACTGGGGTAGGCATCCCAAGATTGAGCGGGCCAGTCTGGATGGAACAGACCGAGTGGTTTTGCTCAACAGCTCCCTGGGGTGGCCCAATGGGCTGGCAGTAGATTACTCAGCAG
>NW_018128007.1:967426-970567 GCF_001952655.1 Monopterus albus | reverse complement strand
ATGGGCTGGCAGGAGATTACGCAGCAGGAAAATTATACTGGGGAGATGCTCAAACTGACAAAATAGAGGTGGGTCTAATAGCACTTTATACCACATCTGTTTATGGTGTCACCACCTCCTTCTCAGCTGGAAGACAGGACAGATGAGAAAAAGGAGAAATCAGAAAATATTTGGTAGAATGGTGAAAACTTAATTGTGCTTGTGTGCCACAGTGATCCAAGAGAATGTAGAGTTCTGCAATAGCGGAACAGATGTATGAACCATTATGTTATATTGTTGTCATCTGCTGTGTAGGTCTGATATGATTTTTGACTGTCTGGTCTGATTATGGTCTGCACTGGTCTGGTCGTACCTGCTGTACATTTTGTCTACTGGCAGATACATTCTCTAACCACATGTACAATACAGCCAAATGTCAGAGTGGCTCCCTCCTCACTCTGCCTCTGACGTCTTCTCTCTTATCTGCATTGCAGTAATATCAGTAAAGGTTTCTGCTGTTCAACGTCTATTAGTTTTAACTCCAGCATGGTCCATTCACTTTCAGTTACCATTGTTTGTAAGTGGTGAAGAAATGCAACACAATAGCAGCTAGCATTCAGAGCGATTCAGACACACCAGCACACAATGTATGGCGTAGGCTCTGTGTAGATTCAGCACAAGTCAAGCTAAACAGTCTGAAACCCAAATAATTTGCAGTCTAGTGTGACATAAGATGAGGGAAAGCATTAATTCCCCACATGTGAGACTGGAACCAGAGGACAGTTGGCATTTTGGTCCCTTTCCCAATCTCTGTTACACTCCCTCCAGCCCTTCATCCTCATTATGTTTATTGTCTCAGCTAATACAAGAATCAGGCACCTTCCTGCAGCTAATATTAGCTTGAAGCTTCAGTGCACGAGATATAGTAGACCAGACGTCCATTTGCATACTGATTGACAGTGAGCTTTTACTTATCGGTTAAAAGGGCGAGGCCTACTCAAAAAGGGAATATCTCTATTTACAGGATCCTTTGACAGCACCTCTGCATATTGAGTCATGTTTTGGAACATATTAGCTAAAAACATTAGGAAGAAGAAGCATTTTATTTTTCTCTCAACTAATTTATGTCATGATTCTGTCCCGCCTATTTCCGTTCTCGTGCTTTTATTTTGACATTACTTCCTGTTTTTGTTTCACCACAGTTTCGGACTTTTTACTTTAATCGGCACTCATTGTTTTCACCTGCTCCTGATTGTTTGCACCTGTTTTCACCGCATTATAAGCAGCCTTCTCACATCAGTAAGCTGCCAGATTGTTCTCTCAATCCTGTGCAGACTTTCCAGCTTTCTTGTCTTTGGTACCGCCTGTTCTGACCCGGGTTGTGTATTTTGACTACTGTGTTTTGCCTTGCCCTCTTGCTTCGGACTGCCTTCTGTGAATGAATTATCGGACTTCCCTCTCTGACCTCTCGGTTTGTGAATTCCTCAGCTGTGTACTTTTGCTGGCTCTGACCCTGGACTTTGTATTCGACTTGAGTGTGCATCATGTTTTACGTTGTTTACTGTATTGTTTTTTGTTCCATGCTCTTTATTAAAGAGACAGTTATTCACTTATTCTCATCTGGCAATATAACTGAGTTCACCCTCTATTATCGGCAGCTTCAAGGTCCAATCCTGACAATTTATTGTTTCAGCTTTTAGCTGTTCACGTCACACCCACAGAATTTCCCACTTTTTGTAGCTATATTTCCACATTTTGTTCATGTGTTACTCAGCTGAAAACAGCAACGGTCTTATTTACTTGCCTGCTGTATAACCCAGGTCTCCACACCTCAGTTTAAGAAGCATAGGACAAAGTGAGGCTGGGGTGGCCAGTGGCTGTTCTTGTTGCCCTCCCCCCTCCCTCTATAGCTTCAGCAAAACACCTTCTTTAAAACAGGTGTTCCCCATTCTCATTCATTCCATCAGACATAACAGTAGCTACACTTCTGCACTTTTCTTCGCTGCATTTTGTTTTCCTCTTTCAGCTTGGTACTACTCATTGGTTGGTTTTCTTTTTCTTCTCGGCAATTGTCTGGATGATGTTGTCTTCTCTGAGACTTGGTGGTTGTTGTGGAGTCTGCAGAATTGGATGAGTTTACTAGTGTGAACATATTTTCATAGCAGCAAAGGGAGGAAGAGAGAAGAACAAAACTGTGAATCCCTGATCTTTCTGGCTGAATGCTTACCAACTGAAAAGGGGTGGCTGCTCCCTCTCTGTCTCTTTCTCCCCCCCTCTGTCAGGGTGAAAGGACCCACCTCAAAGCGCTTTTTTTCATGTTTCAGCCTTGTTTTTATCCTGTTGAAAAGAAACTGCTGCTGGGTGTGAAGACATTTCCATTGCATGTCTGTGTATGTGTGTGCTTGTATGGCTGTTTTTGTGAGGACCAGATTGAGTTTTATACCATGGGAGTGAGTATATTTGTGCAAAGTGAAGCCATTTTGGCCAGTCCTCACTTTCTCACTCTCTTCCAAAAGACGGTTTGAGGGTTAAGATTGGCTTTAGGTTTCAGATCAGAATTAATTTGAGGTTGGGTATTAGGGGAAGGGTTGACGTTAGACATTTAGTTATGATAGTTAAAAGTTTTTGATTTGATTTATTCTTTCAAACATGTAACGACAGTCAATATGTCAACACACATAATTTCACACATATCCACAAATGCATTATCAATTTGCTTATACCTAGTACATGCTTGAACGGAGTAGGAAGAAGTTAGACTTATCCAGTCCTACCCCATGACATCATCTTATCATCATTGGTTTGCAAGCAGTATCTCTACATAGATAATTTTGTTCTACACCACACTAGTGATATACTAAAAAAAATTACATACTGTTAACATTCTTACATAATTACATACTTTGATAATTATCTTCTACATCACACAAGTAGAAATATTACATAGTGTTAACATTCTTACACCACACCCACAATGTTACACCTGATTAATCGTTAATCCTGTTCTTGCATATATCTTGATTGACACATACCTTTATATTTATATTTAAACTCATCAATTCTATTACTATTTTTTATGTCCACACTTAAATTATTCCATAGTTTTACCCCACTTATGGAAATACAGAATCTTTTTTTGGTTGTACGTATAGCATGAATTTT
>NW_018128007.1:950136-967305 GCF_001952655.1 Monopterus albus | reverse complement strand
TGAAGAATACAAAATACGTAGTGCTTTCCTGTCCAAAATATATCTAACCCTTGCCAATATCGATATATTTTTGCTATTTTGTGCTGAATATATCTGATATGAGATTTCCAGGTGAATTTATCATCAACTATGACACCTAGAAATTAAATTTCATTTACTCGTTCTATATTAGCTCCCCCGATTTTCACTTGGAGTTCGTTATCTAGTCTACGATTCCCAAATACTAATAGTTAGTGGAAGGGATAAGGAGAATGCACCACTGTCTGGATATGAACTCTCTAATTCACCATTTCAATGAGAGGAACTGCCCACAGGGAGCAGGAAGCTGTTTTGGAAGGTGGGGGGGCTGCATGCTAAATGTCACTGACTAGTCAAATACAGGGCTCTCCATGCAAGCTCTTTACTCACTTATGAGTAAAAATCAGTGTGTGCCAGTGTGAAAAATTACTTGAGCACACTGAAACTGAGTTCTTTGGGTTCTCAGTTTGTAAGAAGCATTTTACCAATAGGCCTACACGAAGAGTCCAGTGTAGTGAATAGGAAGATATGGTTTTGGTGTTTATGGAGCAGCTTCTCCTGGTGTTTGACCTGAGAGTAGAGCTAGGCTCCTCCACACATGGAGCAAAGCAGACAGAGGCTATGGAGGAGAGCATGACATCAGCTGAAGTGAAGCATTACTCGAAGTTAACAATCCCTGTGCTCACTACCGTGTGCACAGTAAAACCTCACTGAGTAAATTAAACGAGCATAAACTTGAAGAAAAGCGATACTTTCAACTTTGACTGCAGCCTGTCCTCCATTGCACTCCGCAGCAAGTATTTCCCTTGCGGCATTCTTACAACGCTGCTGAACAATGTGTTTTTATGTCAGCAGGCAAATTTATTTAATCTTCCCTGGGCTTCAGCCCTGCTGTGGAAATGCGATCACAATGCACTTGAAGGACTTTTATCAAAGGACGTTAGTGCCTTGGAATAAAAAGTACCAGGGCTTTCTGATGGAAGCACACCTAAATATTTATGATGAAACAAATTCAATTTGCTGAACACTGATAAAAACTGTCTTTTCTATTTTGAAAATCAATTGCTAACTCTATTCAGGTAATTGTCGCATTTTTCGACAGCTTCCTATATCAAGTTATGTTTTGACACACTTCTGCTGCCTCGCCCTGTTCATCTGCCCTGGCTTTACCATTCCAATTACCAGCCTAGATTACACACACCTGTTTTCTCTTTTATCTCCCTCACCTGGCCCTTTATTACTATGTCTCCCTCTACAGTCTTGGGGCAGAACGCTTTTTCTTCTATAATGCTCTCATTGGCTCTGGTCATCTCCTCCACCCCTGTTCCGCGGCTCATGTCTTCATGTCACCCTGGTTCAGCTTCCTCAGCCTCCTCAGTCCTTACCTTTGTTTTCTTCCCACATTGTTGTTCTTCCATGGAGTCCTTTACCTCAGTGATGCTTTCAAGTGTGGTATGAACTATTTCAGAGAAAGAGACTTTTGTTACCTGTAGCAGAGACATTAAACTATTAGCTGTCAGTGTACAGCCGTACTATATTTCCAGGGAGTACTCTCATGTAATCATGGTGACGGTGTACATAAATCCCTCCACCGATGCTACTGCTGCATGCGAGCGCGTGCAGAGCACCGTGTCTAGGTTGCAGACACAACACCCACATGCTTTAATCCTCATCTCAGGGGACTTTAACCCTGCCTCCCTCCCCTTCTCTGCCACCCTTCCTAACTTCAAACAGTATGTTAAATGCCGCACGAGGGACAATAAAACTCTGAACCTACTGTATGCAAATGCCAGAAATGCATACACCTCCCCCCCCCCCCCCTTCTCTCCCCCCCCCCTTCCTCTAGGTCGCTCTGACCACAAATTCCTGTGTATACTCCAGTGGTGGAAAAAGGTGTCACCACAGGTAAGAGTAGTGAAGGTATGGACAGAGGAGGCAATTGAGCAGCTGAGAGACTGTTTTAACACCACAGACTGGGACATCCTCTATAGTCCTCATGGACATAGATGGCCTCACACACTGTATTTCAGATTACATAAATTGCTGTGTGGAAAATAGGGTGCCATCCAGAAGAGTACTGTAATACCCCACTGTAAGTTCTGTTTGCACGCTCAACAAGCCCTTGAGAGGCTGCATCATAGACAGCCCAAACTTATGTTTTATCCCAAACATCTGATCAACCAGACATAGGTCATCGTTTGAGAAGTGTGTTCCATTATCAGATCTGATAATCTCAGGTACCCCAAACTGGGGATCACTTTCCTAGTGAGCCATTTAATGACCTCTTTACCTGTCTCTGTTTTCATGGGTACAGCCTCTACCCATTTGGAAAACGGATCCACACAGACAAGTAAATATCATTTTGCTTCAACTCTTTTATCAGTTCCCATATCTGTGAAATCAACAACAATCTCTTTCCAGGGAGCATCTGGAACTGGAAGTCCCCCTAGCCTCGCCTTCAGTGCGGCTCTGGGGTTGAACTGGTTACATGTCTCACACGTTGCAAGAAAGTACTTGGTGATATCCCTCAAATGCGGATCCCACCAATTTTGAGAGATCAGACTATTTATCTTGGAGCTCGCACAGTGTCTGCTGTGTGCCTCTTGACACAGCAAACTAAGTAGTCCTGCCGGGGCTACTATTTTGCCTTTGTGGTTTCTCCACAGTCCTGTTTAATCCTTAGACGCCCCGCCTGCTTTTCAGTAGGAACAGATTTGTTCTGTATTTGCCTAATAGTCTACAAGCTCAACTCTGTCTCACAAACATGACCCCCTTCTGCAGGGTCTTGACTCATGTGTTTAGCTCCCTGAGCTGGACCTTCTGGGTCCCGAGTGCCTGTCCTAGGCTCCTTGAACTCTGACCCCTTAGGTCTGGATCCTGTCTGTACTGAGCTTCCAAAGCTCTGACCCCTTAGGTCCTGGATCCCTTTCATATCTCCCCGAGCTACGTGATATCCAGCTGCTACCTTGGCAGCCAAATCAGCTACATTATTACCTCTGTTTATCTGAGTCTCTGTTCTCTGATGTCCCATGCACTTAATAATTGCCACCTGCTTTGGTAGCAACAACGCTTGATCTAGTTCCAGTAACTGCTGCAAGTATTTTACCAGATAGCCAGTTGAAGTCACAAAACCTTTTCTTCTCCAATGGCACAAGTTTACGTGTACTGCCTGTACCGCGTATGCAGAATCTGTGTAGATATTTACAACTTTGTCTTTTGACAACTGACACGCTTCTATAAGAGCAATCAGCTCAGCCATCTGGGCAACTTGGCTGTGGGATTACATCAGCTTGCAGTACTCTTAAGCCAACCGTTGTGTCCTCGACCACAGCGTATGAAGCAACTACACTGCCAGTGGCAGTCTGATGACTGTGACCATACCTCTGCATTAGGTAGTGGTTCCTTATGCAGGTTCTCATGCAGTCTCATCTCTGTGTCTGTTTTGCTCCCACAGTCATGATCCTGCTCAGTGACCATCTGTGTAGCCATGTTTGTTCCCTCACTTGTAAACTGTATGTGAGGCAGACAATGTAAAAGCTTTAGAATCCAGAAATGCCCTGACACCATGTGTGGTGTGTACAACAGTTTTATAACCCATTGTGATATTTAAGGTTTTCAGTATCGCTTGACCGATTGCAGCAACATTTCTCACACAAGTTGTATGTCCCTTTTCAATATTGTCCAAATTTGAGCTGTAGTACATCAGCACCTTTCGGTTGTGTCCTCTACTTTCCTCCCCCTTTTGAAATAGGACGGCATTCACAGTGCCGTCCTTTTCACCAACATCTAAATGAAAAGGCTATGAGTAATCAGGTGCATGCAAAGCACATGCGTGTGCCAAAGCCTGTTTAATGGTAACAAAAGCCTCCTCTGCTTGTGGCGTCTACAACAAAGTAGAACCATAGTTCTTGTAGTCCGCCTCTGTAAGCATGGCACGAATAGGTGCCACAAGGCTGGTGAAATCGGGCACAAAATTCTTGCTGTAATTAATAAGTCCTAAGAACTGCATCATGGTCTTAATGGCGGTGGGCTTAGGATGTGAGAGAATATCAATTTTTTGTGACTCAGTCATATGCCTGTGGAGGTGGGTAGACTTGATACTGATATCGCGGTGCACCCTGCGACTGCTGATATGAAAAGGGACATGTAGGCGACCATTGTCCTCTTTAGTTACAAATCCAGCACCTGTCATCTCTTGGCAGAGCTCTTCTGAGAGTCCGAGGTCCTTGACCTCTTTCCCGTGGTCTGCCACAGTACTGAGGTCCACAGTACATGGGAGCAGAATCCCACTGATAAGGTAGTGCGGTCGACTGTTGAACAAAGGGTTGCTGCTGTGCATATGGCTGTACCGCATTCTGCACAGGCATTTGGTTAGCTGTGACTTTAATTTGATTAACTTTGTCTCGCATTTCCTTCAACTGCGATTTGGCTGACTGTGCCTGCAAAGGAGAAAGCTCCTTTGCATTTTTTTCTTGTGCTTCCAGCTCATTGTCAATATACTGAGTGACATGGGCTGACCACTGCTCAAAGGTAAATGTGGAGAGTCCCACCACCTGTCTCAGAAGATGCTGTATGGATGCTGGGAGGGAAGCCTCCACAGCACTGCGAAATAGCACCCCCATGGTGTCACTGACGGCTGGGTCCTCACCAGTGTGGTTCTGGCAGAGTTCACGCACTCTGAGCAAATACTGACTACCTTTCTCACCCTTTTGAGGTGGAATTCTACAAAGCTCAACAGAGCACACCTGTACTGGGAATTTCTGGCGTATCATCTGCCAAAGCCGATGAATTTCAGTATGGAGCGCAGCATTATCATGATCCCCGTTATTATTTGCCATTAATCCTACCTCCCGTAACATGCTCAAGGAAGTACAGGCTGTAAATACATGACTAAAATCTCCAAGTGCAGGCACAAATCCACATAAAAAAGTCTTAATCCATATTGCACCCCCCTTTTCAATGTCAGGTAACTGGAATTTAACCATGCTCATTGTCTTGGAGGCTAAAAGGAGTGTATGTTTGTGTTATCCCTCCATGAGGTGAAGTGGACTGAAGCAATGGCAGCTGGTGTGAGGGAATGTCAAAACAATCATGGATGTTCCCTTGCCCTCTCTGCGTATGTTGTGATGAGAAATCATGCACTGTGCCATCCCAGCTGGAATCAATACCATGAGGCATTGCTGGCACTGAAACATCACAAAGGTGTCTTTCTTCTTCCTCTCTAAAAGAGGCTGAAGCACATGCACTGACATCTGGAGTTGTGGACTGGTCTAAACAGCCAGATTTTAACTCATTTAGATAAGTCTGTGCTCTAAGTCTGTCAGCTTTACTTCCTGGAACTGATGTGGTGTGCAAAATTCCTCCCTGTACAACCACCAGGGGCGCTATGCTCTGTGACATCTGTTTTGATAAGCCACTCTTTAATATAATCTTCCACTCTTCATGTGGAGATTGTGAGGAAGACGGTTGTGTGTGTCTGAACTGCACCTTGTAATCAGAGCTAAAATGTGCAGCTTGCACTGGAAATACTGTGCCACTTGGAGAATTAACATCAACTGGCCCTTGTGACTTGCTTGAACTGGCTGAAGGATACTGAAAACACTTGAAATTTTCCAAAAAGCATGTACAATCAGCAAGAAAACCCCCAGCTTGTTTTAATCTGGCTTCAACTGTATTTCTTATGAAAGAGGTACAGCTGCTGATCTGCTGTTTAGCTTTCTCAGCAGCAAGACAGGCTTGCTTCAAAAATAGTCTTATAGCATCCCCTTGTGGGGAAAGACTGTCACTGTCCCCAAACATCCCTTGTTTTTTTTGCATTATTTGGACCCATGCAATAAAATTGTTTTTTTTCCTGCTCATCTTTAGCAACTGTATTTAACCATTTAAACAAAAACTTATAGAGTACTGACCCCAAAAAGTCAGGTTTACACATTTTCCACTCTTGAATGACGTTTGCAGACATATTGAAAGTTATGCACACATCACTGGCATTTCAGCTAGAATGGTCCATTTCCCAGAACTGCGGATCCGGTCACGAAGCTCCTACACCAGAACTAGCTTTTGATGCACGTGACCGCTGGGGTTTCACCCAATCAACAGTTCTGTTTTAATTCCACTGAATACACAGTCACCCTAAATTCTATAATACAGTTTCCCCATAGGCTATGCCCAGTCCTCAGAACCCAAGACAACTCTGCCCGAGGCGCACTGTTTCACACCGAATTCTCCCAGCAGCACTTGTTGCTATGCAATACACGTGCGACAGTTTTCAACAGCCTTCGTGCAGAAAACCACCCACAAGGTATGAAAATCAAAAAATATTTCCCTAGTGCCCTCATTAATCATTTAACAGTTAGAAGTGATCGTCTTATAAATATTTAGACATTCAGAAATGTGCTCCACTTGGAAAAGGGCTCCGCCTCTGACTTCCGTCTTCCCAGCGGAACACAAAAAATCCTAATACTTTAGGAGATAACCGTCAAAATTTGTGGTTATCCACTTATTAACATGGATTTTATGTCTCTGCTAGTCATCAATTTCTGTAAACTAGGGCACTTATTTTTCTGTCTCTCAAATGAGAATATGTGCTTGTAACTTTATGTGTGGCAAAAACAACACCGGCACATTTAAAAATTAAAGTGTTATCTTACCCTTACAGTAATTGTTCAACTTATAAATCGGGAATTTAAAGTCCACACAGATCAACAAAATTTTATAAAGTCCAATATGCAGGAATTCTGTACAAAAGGCTCCTGCTCACCTGTTATTATTGCCGGCAAATGTTGATCAGTGAGTTCCTTCACTCCCTACTGGAATCCAGCTCAGAATTCAGCCAATTCTGAAGGTCACGGCACCAAGTTGTTATACCCCAGTTCTTTTATTGGACAGATCTGAATAACGAAGGAGTCCGTCTTTCTTCATTTTAGTGCTGATTTATTTTAAACCACAAATAAAGACTACAGAACACAACCCGGGTGGCTCCCTGCTCCAGACAAGCTGCTGTAAGAAAGGAGCTCCCGGAAACACAAAGCCTAATACATTTATAAGTTTTTGGGCTAACCCCTTACACAGACAGATATAAAAACATCACGAGTTGGAGTCAGTCCGGCATCTCCTTCTCATATCTAGAGCTCCAGCTGCATGGAGCTGCTGGCCATAACAAAATGAAGAATTCCATGTGTGTGTGTGTGTGTGTGTGTGTGTGTGTTGTCACGTGGTGCATAACTAAAACATTCATTCAGACATAATTCTAACACAGGATTAATACAAGAAAACAATTGGTGTCAAGGTAAGCTTTTCAGAATCAACATTCTATCTGTCAACCTTGAAACAGAGCAGACCTTGAACCTTACTAAACTGCATTACTAACACACTAAATTCTAACACATTAATGTCTAATAATTATCTGACCGATTTACTAATATCTAACAGTACGGTGTTTTCCCAATAACAAGCCATGGGTGAGCCCTGAGTTAAAGGCACTGCTGAATGAGAAGAGGTTTTTCTTATCAGGGGACAAGGAGGAGCTGAGCAGAGTGCAGCGGGAACTAAAGTACATGATCCAGAGGTGCAGGGCTAGCTACAGGAAGAAGCTAGAGCAGAGCATGGAAAAGAACAACATACGTCTTTGTGGATTTAGAGAAAGCGTAGTGAGAGCAGAGAGCAGGTGGAGGTCTGCTATAAAAAGAAGAGAAATGAAAGTCAGTTGTAGTAAGACGGAATATGTGTGTATGAACGAGAGGAGGGAAGTGGAACAGTGAGGTTACAGGAGGCTGAGGTCAAGAAGGTGCAGTAGTTTAAGTATTTGGGCTCAACAGTCCAGTGCGATGGGGAGTGTGGGAAAGAGGTGAAGAGGCGAGTGCAGGCAGGTTGGAGTGGGTGGAGAAAGGTGTCAGGAGTGTTGTATGACAGAAGAGTGGCAGCACGAAGGAAAGGTGTACAAGACAGTAGTGAGACCACCTATGCTGTATGGGTTAGAGATTGTAGCAGTGAGGAAAAGACAAGAGGCAGAGATGGAGGTAGCAGAGATGAGAGGCCAGATTGAGATGGTTTGGACATGTGGAGAGGAGGGATAGTGGTTATATTGGTAGAAGGATGTTGGAGATGGAGCTGCCAGGCAAGAGGTGATGAGGAAGGCCAAAGAGGAGATATATGGATGTGCTAAAAGAGGACATGAAGTTAATGGAGGTGGGAGTAGAGGATGCCGAGGATAGAGTTAGGTGGAAACAGATGATTCGCTGTGGCGACCCCTAATGGGAACAGCTGATGGAAGAAGAAGAAGATGTACTGTTAATAAATAATGTCAATCTGACAGTTTTTGAAAAAATGAAACTGTATTTGTTTCATTTATTGTTTAGTTTATAAAAAAGTTTTCAGTGCAGCATGTTGAGGGCCCTGCTCCTTTGACATGAGTATCAGTGAATTGTCATATTACACATGGAAATTTGGATTTAGCTCTACTTCAAACAGTATTTTGGGCGAGTGCAGGTGTGAGTGTAGCAAGCCTGCAAAACTGAGCAGTGCTCAGCATTTTACCTTCTAAAAGAGAGAAGGGGGACTAATAAATCAGTAATGCAGGCTGAAGTCTTTTTCCAAGAACATTGGAGGAGTGCTGTATGTGTGTTTGCAACTGTTTTAAAGAAATCTGACTCCCCCTCTGCAACTTCCCACCCTACCCTTTTGTCTGTGGAAAAAACCCTCTGAAGTTATCGCATAGACCCCCTGCTTTTGAAGGAGTATGTGAATGGGTGTGAGTTTTAGCTGCTTTGACCGATGTGTTACTTTCTTTGTACATACACACACACAAGACATGTGCTTTTGTTGTGATTATGCAGATTGGCTCTGCATAGCACCATTCAGTCACACTGCGGAGCCATATGGTAACTGCTTGTGAGTGAGTGTGAGTGTGCAATGTTTTCCGTGGCTGATGGTAATTTGTGACAGGTTTATTAAATATCCCCCTAAGTGTCCACCACTGAAACGTGTAAAATCCATGGTGGAATGTAACCAAGTACATTTATTTGAGGACTGTATTTAAGTACAGGTTTATGCACTTGCACTTTTACTGAATATTGCAGTTTTATGATATATTCTACTTCTCTATCACTGCATTTCTAAAAGGAAAGTAGTACTTTTTGTGTTTGAAGTTACTAATTTCTTTGAGCACAATTTTACATATAAAGTATATTTTTATTAAATGTGGTGCACTATTATAGATTTTCTTACACACTATTTAGTACTGACTAATTAAAATTAGCTCCAGTTCAATCACTTTGAATAACAGTAAAATGCACTTCATCATTAATACATCAACAGTAATCTATTAATATAATGTATAACAGCATAGCATATGCAAGGGCAATGTTTCTGTATTTACTACTTATGATAGTTGAAGTACCTTTTTCTGTTAATAGGATTTGGATTTCAGAACTTTTATTTGGTGGCCCTCAGAGCTCAGTGCATTGCAACTAAAGAATACAAATGCAAATAAACAAAACATAATGAAACTACACAGAACAGAGAGAACACAAACCTCCGCCAAGGTAGCTCACTGTCCCCATAATGCCATCACAGCTAAAAGCAATATTCCCATGATAGGTTGACCCTCATATTAGGATTCATTGAGGATGAAAACCTACTCCTAGTATGTAGAATCACACTTATATCATTATCCATCTATCCATCCAGTTTCTATACCACATAGTCCCAAACGGGGTCATGGGGGCCTGGAGCCAGTCCCAGCCGACTGCGGGCGAGAGACGGGGTACACCCTGAACAGGTCGCCAGTCCATCGCAGGGCTAACACGCAGACAAACTACCACTCACACACACAATCACTCCTACGGGCAATTTAGAGACACCAATCAACCTATGCTGCATGTCTTTGGATCGTGGGAGGAAGCTGGAGCACCCGGGGAGAACATGCAAACTCTGCACAGAAAGGCCTGATATCATTATTAGTTTGAAAATGATTCAAGAACAATAATATATAAATAAATATTATATTAATGATATTTCAGTAATGGCAGTTTTCTTCAAGATTTTGGTAATATCAAATCTGTTGACACCCTACTGAATCAGAAGTTTCTGCTGGAATTTGATCTTGGCTGCAGTTCTGTAGCATTATTCTCACAGTAGCGGGTTTTCCATGGACCTTATATATTTGAACATGCTGGATTACCACATCCAGAATATTACTTGGATCTAGGTCATACTTTGGTGTGTGGTTGATCCTTTTTGGATGTTATTGTGCAATGTTTGTCCAAGCATTGTAGGCATTGTGTAGGAAGTTGGAAGAAACTAGAATTACCGCTTCTCAGTTGTACGCCTCTGCCAACCACTCAGATTTGTGGTTATGGGACAGAAGTGAGGTCACTGACCTTGAACTTTGACCAACAAAACTGAATCAGTTCATCTTTGAGTCCAGATGGGCACTTGTGCAAAATTTGCAGGAATTCCCTCAAGGCGTTCCTAAGAATCAGACAGATGGTACTGACAGACAACCCAAAAACATAATGCCTCTAGCAGTGGCTATTGCAAGCATGCAGGCATAAAAATATTGAAACTGGCCCTATCTCACAGTGGTTAAGAATTCTTTAAAAAATTTCCTGGATCCTGAAGATGATCCAGATCAGCACCAAGATCCAATGGATTTTTCCATGGGTCATAGCATACCTCCCAAAACATTTCATCCACATCCAATCATTACTTTTTGAGTTATGATGTGAACAAACCAACAAATACTAGTACATCACACATGAAAACACACTGCAAAAACATAGAAAACAACCAGTGCAGAATCTTGTTGAAAGTTTTTACAGCACAACCAAATGCACAAATGTGAAAATTATACAGAAGGAAAGGTCTAAGTTACAAAACTAATGACCATGCCTGGCCTCACACGTTGTTGTCATGACTGTGACTCGCATATTTCCTACTCTTAGACTTAATATAATACGCCTATAAGCCTGTACACCCCAACTGATCGAGGCAGAAGGCCACCCACCAAGAGCCAGGGTCTGTTGCTTCCATTAAAGGGATTTTATTCTCCCCTCTGTTGCCAAGATCTTGCTCATGGTCTGTTGGGTTTTCCTCTATAGCACTGTAAGGCTACTATGTAAAGTGCCCTGAGATGATTGCTGTTGTGAATTGGCGCTATACTGTATAAATAAAATTGAAATGCCTGTCAGGGAAATGAACAACTGAAATGAACAGACTATATATATTTGCTGTACAGAAGGGATATAACAGATATTTGTAGAATTGTTGTATTCTTTTTTTATATAATGCTGTATGTGTGTGTGCATGTATGCGAGTGTGCATACCATAGTGCATAGATGTTTTTTATTTTTATAGTATATATATATATATGTGTGTGTGTGTGGTTTTTTTTTCTCCAGTTTTTGAGTTCCTCTAGGCATTTGTGACTGAAACAGTGAAATAAAGTGGATAAAGATAAAACTGTAAATTTAAAATCTAGGAAATTTTTAGAATTCTTGCCATCAGTGTAAATATGAGTGTAGACAACACACCAAAAGTTTAGGGACTATGCTCATCAGCTGGCACAGCGATAATTGAATGACTTGAATTTACAGTGACAAACTGTAATCTGAAGTAGATGACCATCTGGGAGGCAAGTTGCAGCAGGCTTGAAGTGATAAAGGTATGATGAGGATGACTTGAAGTACATGCTTTTTGTTTTGGACCCTTTATCTTGCAGTTGCATTTGCTGTAATTTTGTAAGAACTGTTTTCAACAACAAACCACACCTGGCACAAAGGTGCCTTTTATTAGCAAATAGTGAGGGCCACCACCAACTTTGTTGGTGTCTGGTTCAGAGGTTATTAAGCTGCCCTGCCCTATGCTGCTCGGTATTACACTGCAACCATCATTCTCTACTGACATCTCAAAATGACAAAATTCACTGGGAAAACAATCAAATACAGAAACACTGCAAGTTGAAGAGGAAAAAAATGGAACAACATGACAGTACACCAACAGGCTAGGGAGTAATATAACACTACCAAGACTCTTTTCCAGTGCTTTTCCTGAAACAACAGTGAAGGTCAGTGTTTTGACTTGGTCTGCTCTGTCTCTGACAGCTGGCTGGCAGATAGTGTGTAGCTGAATGGATCAATTAGATAAAAGACTAAAAATAATTTTTATGTGGACATTAACCTCTGAGTGGCTCTACGCTTCTCTGTTGCTTTATCCCTTGTGAGGGCCATGAAAGACGAATTGAGACACCTTTGTGAAACAGTGGAGCCTCTCTTTAAAACACTGGCTGTGATATTAATGGAGCAGGCATGGACAGGAAAACGCATAAAAACTCCAGCTCCCTGACAGGCAACAAGCAGGCTGAGTTGTTTTTTCATTGGTTTGACTAACCAGCAAAAGATGGTTGATGAATATATGATGAGCATAACATTACCACAATTAGCCTAGCTTAGCTCTAATTTACTTTATTGTGAATTTCAATAAGAAATTGATTGATGTGTACTCCATGCAAGTTTGTAAAAAGATATGTTTACTTAAAGTAAAGTGTGTGTTCAGACCACAGATCAGCATAGTTTAGGAGTTGGGTCATGCAATTAAAACATCTTTGTAATATTTTCATTTTCTTTTTTGCTAAAATGTCAAATAGGAATTTGCAAATCTCTGTCAAAAACAAAAACAATAGTTATTTCCATATTTTATGATCGAAAGTGGATTTCATGTAGACACAACACCTAAGTCACATGTGTCAAACTCAAGGCCCGCGGGACACATCCGGCCCGGCGTACAATTACATCCGGCCTACGAGATCATTTTCTATATCTTTTTTTAATGGCCCGGGGATATGAAGCGCCGATAACACACAAACTACAAATCCCATAATGCAGCGCAACAGCTGTATTACCAAACGATAGGCTACCTGCGATCATTCCCGCGTCAATTACGTCAGATCAGTTAAGCATCTGTTGATGTATACAACCCTAATTTCAAGTCAAAGCTAGCCCCTAACAATGGCTAAGAGAAAAGTTGATTCTGAAAACAGAGCCTTTCAAAGCCGGTGGTAGGCTGAGTATATGTTTACTGACATTGTCGGTAAACCCGTGTGTCTTATTTGTGGAGCTAATGTGGCTGTAATTAAGGAATATAACCTAAGACGGCACTATGAGACAAAACATCAGGACAAGCTGAAAAACGTGAATACAGAGCAGAAGCTACAGAAGGTAGAGGAGTTGAAGAGGAATCTGACATCACAGCAGACGTTTTCACCAAAGTGAAATCACACAGTGAAGCTGTTTTGAAAGCACATTTTATTGTGGCAGAGAAGATAGCCAAATGAGCCCGGTTATTTACCGAGGGAGAGTTTCTGAAGAGCTGCATGTTTGCATGTCTTGTGTCCAAACAAAAAGCAGGTGTTTGCAAATGTAAGCCTTAGCAGAAATACAGTTGCTGATTTTAAGTTCAAGTTTGTTTATTTTGGAATAATATTGCACCCTGTCTATTTTGATTCATATTTATGTTCAAAAAATGTTTAGTTTTAGTCTGGTCAATACATTTTTATCCTGTTTGGCTCGCAACCTAAAGTGTGCTTTGAGTCTTGGCCCCCTGTGCGATTGAGTTTGACACCCCTGACCTAAGTGCTTTCATTTAAGGGCAGCGGCATCAGAGCTTAAAGTTCTACACCACAGGAGCAGTGTCACAACAAAGTAAATATACAGATTGGGATGAAAAGATTGCTAGAATATTTAGAGTATTGTTCCTGTGCAAAAATGTACTTAGATACAAGTAAATGTCTTACTAGAATCCCCCAAGGGGATTGGCACAAGGTTTAAGGATTCTGAGGGAAATGTTGTGCAGCCCTCCTGATTTTCACAGGATTCCATTCACCCTCTGTGTTTCATTATGTTTATCAAATAATATCCATGTCTGTGAGTGTATGTGAACTGTCCTGTGATGGTCTGACTTCTCCCTGCGTGTCTGATGAGACCTTTGTTATATTTCTGTTAGCCCACTTTCTGTCTTTTAGACTTTTTTCCACCATGTCCATCAAGAAATGAGACATTCTCACACCCAAACTGAAAAAATGGCGTAAAAATTTCACACTCCCGGTGCATAATTCTTTCTGAAAAAGCCAGTGGAGAGAAAGCCTGAGCAAGAGAAGAGGAGAGAGCAGAGAATGCCATCTTTTCACTGGGATGGCCATGTCTAATTGTGTCACAGTGATAAATGAATAGTTTTTGTGGAGGGGTCAGGAACCTCCCTTGGATCAGGGGCCCATCAAAGTAAATGGTTTATTTTTTTCTGTTTGCTCACCCCTCACCCTGACCCTCTGAATGGATATTTAAATGAGAATTCACTAAACAGATAGCTGGATCTGCTCATCACAGCAACACTAAGGCTGTGTTCAGACTGAGTTTCAAAAGTGTGAAAAAAACAGCCCTCTCCATTCATTTCTACGGGGGATTGCATTCACTGCAGCTCGCACGAGCACCGCAGGGGGCTCTGGCAAAACAACACAACTCCATGCGGTGAAAAAGTTGGATATGGTACAACTTTTCACCACACCAGACAGTGACATCATCAAGCAAAAGTGCTGTGTTGACCAATCATGTAGGGGGGATGATCAGGATGTAGACGCACATGGGAAGAAGACTTTTGTTTACCTTGTTAGCATGAGCATTCGTTGCTATTCATTGTTGTTGTTGTTGAATTTGGGCCACAGTTAATGCACCATAACAACATGCCATGCATTTTTGTTAGTACTGGATGCTAAACAGTGTTTTTATCTATCAATGTTGACACACTGATGGTAGATTTGGTGCTCAGGTAGAGTAGGCAACAATAGCAGTATGGCTAACCTAAACACAGCAAAAACCTAAGGGCTGGAAACATGAATGAAGCCGCTCACGTTGACTCATCACAACGTAGCTGTATTGTACGTGCCTACAACACTACCCCTGCAGCCCCTCAACCCCCGACCAATGCAACCCAGTGTGTTAAAACACAGCAGGAAGTTGCATTTTTACCAGATTAGTCTGAACACCTGCATATTCTTGTTCTGTAGTTTTTGCTGTAGAAATTAGATTCTGGCTCAAGGAAACACAAGACTGAATTGCAGAGCTGGCAAAAGCCATTGTCACTAAAGTATTTCCTACTGTTAAAGTCATCCATCATTATAGTCAGTACAGTGGAGTGTATTCTGAATTCTGTTTGGCTGTGTGTGTACGTGTGTTTGTGTGTGTGCATAGTCAGTGTCTATTGGCATTCATGTGTTACTGTGACTTTCTCCTTTTTGGTTTCTTTCTGTCTCTCCTTGCCTACCTCTGAAAATTCTCAATTTGCCACACTCACGTGATCACTCCTTTCCTTTCCTTCATTTTTTAGTATTTTTTATGCTAATGTACAGAGTATAGACAAACAATACAAACTGTTTACTTCTTAAGTCTGCAATTAGGGCTACATTACAGTTCTGTTACATCATACACTGATACCTGATGGAATGACTAAGCTGATATCCTACAGCTGAACTCAAAGGTTTGTATACACTTAGGTTGAAGTCATGAAAACTGATTTTTTTTAACCACTCCACAGACATCATGTTAACAAACTCTTGTTTTGGCAAATCAGTTAGGGCATGCACAAGTAATTTTTCCAACAGTTGTTTACATATACATTATTTCACTTATAATTCACTCTATCAGAATTCCAGTGGGTCAGACGTTTACATCCACTCAGCTGACTGTGCCTTTAAACATCTTGGAAAACTCCAGAAAATGATGCCATGGCTTTAGACGCTTCTGATTGGCTAACTGACATCTTTTGAGTCAATAGGAGGTGTACCTGTGCATGTATTTTAAGGCCTACCTGTAAACTCAGTGTCTTTTTGTTTGGAATGCTTTGTAATATCACAGACGTTGAGTGTTTCAGTTATTTCCCCCCTTTCTTTTCCATGGCTTTCTTCTCCGCTTCAATTTCCTCCTTGGTTGGAAGATGGTTCTTCTCATTTGTGTTAGTCTTCCTACCTATTAAATACAACAACCCACTCATTTCTCTAGCTATTGCCAAAAAACAATCTTTCAAAACTGGAAATCAAAAAAATCACTACACATAAACCACTGGACCAAGCTTTTGACAGAATACATTACATTAGAGAAAATGGCATCCACTCACAAGAACAGTTTATCAGCTTTTTATGACACGTAACCCATTTCTAACACATTTCAACTTGAATCAAACATCTGGGGCTGAGGCCACGCACATTCCCACCAACCTCTAAAAATTTAACAAGCTGATTTTATTAGTAGTACCGTTATCATCATTATTATTGGTAATTTTATTTATTTATTTATTTTTTCTCCTTTTCCTTTTCTTACATTTCATAGACTGAATAAGTTGGAAATACCCACACTTCACACACTACAATCTTGTAAAACACTCTATATCCTTTTGTAATGTCATGCAACTGTTGTCTTGTCTCCCATGTTCAACTCTTCCGGGTTGCAAGCGAGAGCAGACGTCTTTACTGCTCCTCTTGTCTGTTCTACGATTTTTCACATCTTCTACACTTTCAAGTCTTGGAACAAATTCTATAACTATTAAAATGCCTTCAAGAGGGAAAAGAGCTAATAAATCAGAAGCAAATGAGGATATGGAGGCAGAAGCAGTGTATCACAGAGCGGCGCAAGTAATGGACATTGTGGATCAGCAGAAACAGATGTACATCGTGCTGATGAACCAACAGCAGGAAAACTTCAAAGGTTTCGTGCAACTAATTATGGAGACAAATAACAAGAGACTCAATGATATGACCAGAGAAATACAGGAGATAAAAACGAGTTTGCAGTTTACCCAGCGAGAGGTGGATGTGATTAAAGCTGCCATGGGTGAACAGAAAACACAAACCAAGGAAACGAGGGATGACGTCTACAAAACGTGTGAGAGTTTAATAACTATAACGGACAAAATGGAGCATCTGGAAGCACAGTCCAAGCGAAAAAACTTGATCTTTGAGGGAATCAAGGAGACAGCTGGAGAAAGCTGGTTGGAAGCGGAATGTAAAGTGAAGGAGATTCTGAAGAATAATCTGCAAATTCATCAAGAAATTGAGATGGAGCGGGCTCACAGAGTCGGGAAACCTTCTGATCGTGGTCCGAGGGCGGT
>NW_018128007.1:940226-945286 GCF_001952655.1 Monopterus albus | reverse complement strand
TGAGGGGAGGAGGCCCCGGGGAAGACCCAGGACACGCTGGGGGGACTATGTCTCTTGGCTGGCCTGGGAACGCCTCGGCATGCCCCCGGAGGAGCTGGAGGAAGTGTCTGGAGAGAGGGAAGTCTGGGCATCTTTGCTTAGACTGCGGCCCCCGCGACTCGGTTCCGGATAAGCAGAGGAAAATGGATGGATGGATCCTGGTGTCAAAACTCATTTAGACCTGAGCTTCACCAGTCACATCAAGGCCATAACTAAATAAGCTTTTTATCATCTAAAACAAATAGCAAGACTCAGAGGTCTCAATGTCCAGACCAGATTTAGAGAAACTCATTCATGACTTCATCTCCAGCAGGCTGGGCTGTTGTGACAATCTTTTGTCTGATCTTCCCAAAAAGACTGTTGGACAACTTCAGCTCATTCAGAATGCTGCTGCCAGAGTTTTAACCAGAACCAATATAACTGAGCACATCACTCCTGTTCTTATATCCTTACGCTGGTTACCAGTTACCTACAGAATTGATTTCAAAGTGCTACTGCTAAATCTTGCAATGATCTGGGGCCAAAATACATGTCTGATCTCCTTAAGGAATCCAAACCCAGCAAGGCTCTGAGATCTTTAGGAAGCAGGCAGCTGGTAGAGCCTTTGGTCAGAACCAAACAGGGTGAAGCAGCTTTTATCTCCTGTGCTGCACACAGATGGAACCAACTTCCTGATGACTAACTCCGCCACTATCAAGTTTTAACTGAATTTTTGACTGGTTTCCATGCTGCACTTTTTGCACTCTAGCTGCTAAATGATATCTTCATTTTGTCTTAAAAGATTTATTCTGGTTTTAATGCTTATTGTTTTTAATGCTGTTACTGTTTTCCTTTTCCTATGTAAAGCATTTTGATTTACCTCCGTGTGTGAAATGTGTTATATAAATAAACTGAAACAGGGCAGGACTACTGTTTTCTCTTTATGCTTTTTTGATGACAACTGTAACTGGTCATCACAGTAAACATCTAGTGGTATTCTCCTTTAAATCATCACTTCTAAGCTGGAGTTTCCATTATTTTGTCTTGATCTGTCGAGGTCAGTTGTTTTTGGACACATTTGGAACTTAACTTCATCTGGATATTTCTGTTTTCTGCCTTCTTCTTCGCCAGCCAATATCTCCCTTCATTCTGTTTCCTCAAGCCCTTCTTTTCTCTTTCCACCACTTTCTCAGCCTCTTTATCTAAAACATCTCTATTGTATGTGCTGTTTTATTACTCCCAGGATAGAAATGAACCCCACACTTGTAAGGACAGAGCTCAGGGTTAACTGCAAAATGGCAGCCGCAGGGTTGGTAGATTTTGTTTCTTACTCAAGGACACTGCAGTATAGTTTTCATCACATTCTTTGGGACCAAAGAGGAAGTGTTTTACCTTTCCAGTTTTTTTTTTCAGCCTCCATATAGTTATAAAATATGACTGTTAAGTATTATATTCTGCCATAACTGGCAGTTTTTTGACCAATAAGAAAGTAATGGTGTAAGAATTAATTTTTTAATGTGCACTTCAACCTTAGAAAAGTTCTAAAAGTCTTCCTGTCTCCTCTGTCTACTTCTGTCTCAGGTGATCAATGTGGATGGCAGTAACAGACAGACTCTTCTGGAGGACAAACTGCCTCATATCTTTGGTTTTACACTGCTGGGTGATTATATCTACTGGACTGACTGGCAGAGACGCAGCATTGAGAGGGTCCACAAGTCCACCGCTGTTCGAGAGATCATCATCGATCAGCTGCCAGATTTAATGGGGTTGAAGGCCACTAAAGTCACAGAGAGTTATGGTAAGGAGGATATTTCCAGGTGATTTCTAAACTTTCTGAACAAAAATGAAAGTAAGGAAAAGGTGTAACGTGCAGTATTAAATAAATGTTAATACCTTCCCTCCTTTAATCTGTGTCCAGGTACAAATGGCTGTGCAGTGGATAACGGAAGATGCAGTCATCTGTGTTTCTGGCGACAGCAGGCAGTCAGCTGTGCCTGCCCCATGGGGATGGAGCTCCTCTCAGACCTACAGACCTGTGTGGTGCCAGAGGCCTTCCTGCTCTTCACCAACAGGTACCTGGCAGTCTGCAATAAAGCTAAAAAGACCTGCTCACTGTTTCACTGGTCTGAAAACCTGTACGTGTTTTATACAGTGGGTACGGAAAGTATTCAGACCCCCTTAAATTTTCCACTCTGTTATATTGCAGCCATATGCTAAAATCATTTAAGTTCATTTTTTTCCTCATTAATGTACACACAGCACCCCATATTGACAGAAAAACACAGAATTTTTGACATTTTTGCAGATTTATTAAAAAAGAAAAACTGAAATATCACATGGTCATAAGTATTCAGACCCTTCGCTGTGACACTCATATATTTAACTTAGGTGCTGTCCATTTCTGCTGATCATCCCTGAGATGGTTCTAGCCACTCCTTCGTTATTTTAGCTGTGTGCTTAGGGTCATTGTCTTGTTTGAAGGTGAACCTTCGGCCCAGTCTGAGGTCCTGAGCACTCTGGAGAAGGTTTTCGTCCAGGATATCCCTGTACTTGGCCGCATTCATCCTTCCCTCGATTGCAACCAGTCGTCCTGTCCCTGCAGCTCGAAAACACCCCCATAGCATGATGCTGCCACCACCATGCTTCACTGTTGGGACTGTATTGGACAGGTGATGAGCAGTGCCTGGTTTTCTCCACACATACCGCTTAGAATTAAGGCCAAAAAGTTCTATCTTGGTCTCATCAGACCAGAGAATCTTATTTCTCACCATCTTGGAGTCCTTCAGGTGTTTTTTAGCAAACTCCATGCAGGCTTTCATGTGTCTTGCACTGAGGAGAGGCTTTCGTCGGGCCACTCTGCCATAAAGCCCCGACTGGTAGAGGGTTGCAGTGATGGTTGACTTTCTACAACTTTCTCCCATCTCCCGACTGCATCTCTGGAGCTCAGCCACAGTCATCTTTGGGTTCTTCTGTACCTCTCTCACCAAGGTTCTTCTGCCCTGATAGCTCAGTTTGGCTGGATGGCCAGCTCTAGGAAGGGTTCTGGTCGTCCCAAACGTCTTCCATTTAAGGATTATGGAGGCCACTGTGCTCTTAGGAACCTTAAGTGCAGCAGAAATTTTTTTGTAACCTTGGCCAGATCTGTGCCTTGTCACAATTCTGTCTCTGAGCTCTTCAGGCAGTTCCTTTGACCTCATGATTCTCATTTGCTCTGACATGCACTGTGAGCTGTAGGGTCTTGTATAGACAGGTGTGTGGCTTTCCTAATCACGTCCAATCAGTATAATCAAACACAGCTGGACTCAAATGAAGGTGTAGAACCATCTCAGGGATGATCAGAAGAAATGGACAGCACCTAAGTTAAATATATGAGTGTCACAGCAAAGGGTCTGAATACTTATGACCATGTGATATTTCAGTTTTTCTTTTTTAATAAATCTGCAAAAATGTCAAACATTCTGTGTTTTTCTGTCAATATGGGGTGCTGTGTGTACATTAATGAGGAAAAAAATGAACTTAAATGATTTTAGCATATGGCTGCAATATAACGAAGTGAAAAATTTAAGGGGGTCTTAATACTTTCCGTACCCACTATATGGTGTTCATATACATTTAAAAGGTCAGAACTCTAGCAACACTTGCAGTGTATAGAACAACTTTATTGTAAGACCAACACATTCCAGCTTGTAGCCTACAAATGTGGGTGACCTACAAATCACTATTGTACCTGAACACATCATGTAGACAGGGAGCACTGAAGCTGCTGTTCACACTGCACAGCCTGTGTAGAGGTATGCTAGTTTTTGACCTCTCCTGCTGAGCCGAGGCAGAACTGTACTGAGCTGCTCCCAAGTTGGGCTCGGTTGCATTTCCATTGCATTATAAAACAAATTTTTTATCTTAATCAGGGAGTAGCACAAGTCACTGAAAAGCCACACATAACTCATGGTGTTGGTGTGTTGTTGCTAGCTTTCAACAGGGAACCCTTGATGCTAGGCATTATTTTAACCCGTCATCAGAAGACTGAGTCCATTTTCAAATCTTGCTGCAACAAAGTAACAGATAAAAAGGGAATGCTGAATGTTCAAGGATGTTCCCTCGGTGTGACATTCCAGCCAGTCTCTATGAGTCAGGTCGGCTGAAGGCCCCACTCAGCCCATGGGGGAAGCAGGGCTGACTGAACCTGTGTCCGCTCGGTTATGCTCCGCTGTTAGCAACACATAGAAACGGAGGCCAACCTGTGCCCCCCCCGCAGCTCTGCACAACAAAAGCAGGCTGAACAGCACTGATGGAAAAACTCCAGTAATGGCATAGTCACTGTTCTCAAGCAAATGCATTTGAATTTCCTTGTTTTCTGCCTTTCCTGCCCAGTGTCACTAGCTGCTGTCAGTTCAAGTCAAATTCTTTCATGTCACTTGCTCTGTTGTTTACAACCGTAAACAGTACCTTAAGTTCCATAGAATCCTCTTTTAGATAGAAGTAGTTTTATACAGAAATATGTTGAAATGTGTCAGACTTTTTATTTTTTGATTCTCTAAAATTATTTTGTTTCTATTGCAATTAGTTTTGAGTAATTGCAAATTAAGCAATTAATGCAACAGCAAAGGTGAAATTTGTGTGGTCATGTTCTCTTCATATTTGATTCTTATTGTTTTCTGTACAGTGTTTGATGTTTTATCATAGTTAACTCTTGTCAGAGAGGTTGTGAATACGGGCCTTGAAGAGCACCGAGATACAGAGAAGGCAGAGGAGAAAGAGGAAGTTCCAAGGGAGGTTGGAGAAGGACAAAGGAATTATTATTAAAATGCTGTAGCAGAATGCTTAGAAATGTTAACCTTTTAATAAGTAAAGCGAATCATAAAATGACTTATGTGTGTTTTGCTTGAAATAATCATTAGTGAATGTGTTAAATAAAATTTGAAAAGGTTGTATTGAAAGGATGGGGGAAACGTGATTTTACATCTAACAGAGTGAAAAGTACAGAATCACACAAGAGAAAGTAGACACACATCCCTAAAATGAGGAACTGCAGGAGTGTGTGT
>NW_018128007.1:931074-939614 GCF_001952655.1 Monopterus albus | reverse complement strand
CCTCTGGGAGTACACCCATGCAGGCATCGGCCTGTCAGAAGAGGAAGATGCATGCCAACGAGGGAGTGAGCCCCTTTTCCGGATACTTGGACACAGGCATCGGCCTGTCAGAGCAGGAGGATGCATGCCGACATGGGATGATGAAACTGGCAGAGCCTCACAATTCAGCAGGGAAATTGAATTCCTGCTTCAAAGATGATTAATGAGGAAATGAAGAATTTTAACAAAAAGCCACAATTCACCTGGCCTGGTGGGGAAAGGATGTCTTGAAAAGAAGACAGCTTTAGACATTTTCATGTCTTTTATGCTTTCCTGAGTCACACAAGATTTGACCAAGAAAAACATAGTTTATCTGATTTTGTCCTATTTCTCTCTTTGAGTGTTTTGAGGATTGAACCAGATGAGCTATGATATTTTTGTTTGTAAATTCTTTTCACTTGTGAAAGCTTGAATCATGGCAAAAAGGAAAAAGACACACACTTTTAAGTGGTAAGGGTTAAGACACACATTTCTCAGTGTTTGGTTACCCAGTTCCCAATTAGTGTGATTACCTAAGTCGTAGTGAGTGTGTGAGGTTGCATAACAGTTCACAGGGTTAACAGAAGGCCCAGATTGAACTGCTAAAATGATTTTTAGACCGATACATCTGAAAAGGGTTTACAATTCATAGTATTAATAGTATGCCAACCTTCTCAACAGTGTCTCAGAAAGTTAAAACAGGCAGTGGCAACCCAGCAGCATTAACAAGCTGCCTGGCTGCGGATACCTCACGGTGACAACACAAGCAGCACTTTTCTGATTGGGCTTGTTGCTTGGGTGTTATGCCATACAAAACCGGCTGGCTGTACGACGGGAGGCGGTGTTTAGAAAGTTATATCAGAAAAAGATTTCATCTAAAATATCCAGTAATTTACTTGTTGCATAATATACACTATTCTTTAAAAATCCTATCCTTAATAACATCTTAGGTCCACTAAATACTGTGCAAAACAAATATGGTCTTAAGTGTCCAGTGACACAGCTTTCATTGGTTATTTCAGACTAAATTTAACACTTCCTCAAAAAGCCAGAGTATCCTGGCTTATAAGAGTTTCTCAGTACGGTAACATCTGAGGGTTAAGGGGGTAGCTGCCACAATAACTGCAGGTTGCTATTAGTTGGGAGGTTTGGGGTCTTATCCTGGATTAATAGTATGAAAGAGGGAGGTCTGCAGGGAACTCTGTTCGCAGGTTCATGGTAGTCAATTACTGAGTGAATATCTCCATCATACAACCTCAAGCAATGTTTGGAGCCTTAATATGTTTCAAATATGCCACCTTAGTGTGAGAGGTAAGCTTTATTCCTATGTCCAGGGGTTAGCATATCGTGGCCTTCAAACACAGAAAAGTATATGAAGAATACTGGATGTTCACTCTTACTTTTTTAATTCTTTCATTGTCTTGATTTGGTTTCCGCTTGGCTGTGACTTGATCTCACCTCACTCTCTGTGGTCTTGACTAAATGGTCTTATAGTTCTATAGTGCTTTTCTATGCATTGCATGCAGTACACTCAAAGTGCTTTGACACTATTTTGACCATTCACCCATTTGCATTCACACCGGTGATATCACCAAGAGCAACTGGGGGTACAGTGTCAAGGACAGTCAACATGTGGACTGGACAGGCCGGGAATTGAACCGCTGATTTTCCAGTTGGGAAACAACCCACTCTACCTCTTGAGCTACAGCCTTGCCTTTTTATGTCTTTGGAAATATTGTGTGCAAAATGAATTGGTATTGATGAGGTCCTAATTTGGATTGAAAACGGCTTTTTTTTTTAAACCATTACCTCCTCAGGGACAATATCAGGAGCATCTCTCTGGGTACCAACAGCAACGATGTGGCCATTCCTTTGACAGGAGTTAAAGAGGCCTCCGCACTCGACTTTGACGTCTCTGAAAGGAGAATATACTGGACAGACATACAGGCCAAGGTAGGTTGGCTTGTATGACTTTACTTAAGTCACAATTTAAGTTTGCAATATTAGGTTAAACACAATCATGCACTGTGTTTGAAATGAGTAGTTTTGTATATTTCTATAAAAATGTATGTTATGGAATTCAGTCAGATCACATGTGGGCAGTTTGCTGTTTATTTTATTTGACTTTACTTGGACAGTGTATTTAGTCATTATTAGGGACTTTGGAGCTTTCATGACTGAACTGAACTACTGAGAAGAAGCCTCAGCTTTGGTTAGGAACTGGCTCTCTCTCTTTTGTCAGTCACTCTCCTCTCACTCCTTTCTCTTTCCATCAGACAATCAGCAGAGCGTATATGAATGGCAGCTCTGTAGAGCATGTCATAGAGTTTGGACTGGACTACCCAGAAGGCATGGCAGTTGATTGGATGGGTCGTAACCTCTACTGGGCCGATACAGGCACTAACCGTATCGAGGTAGCCCGACTGGATGGCCAGTACCGGCAAGTTCTGATCTGTAAGGATCTCGACAACCCGCGCTCATTAGACAACCCACGATCACTAGCACTGGACCCAGCCAATGGGTAAGACCAGGAACTGCAGCTTTTAAAAAACAGGCTGACATTTCATAATGTCCTAAACTGTGCAAGTTCTATCATCTAGCCATTTGACTTCCTAGATATATTTTTACATGGTCTTAATCTTCCACTTGAACATTGTGCAAGTGTCATGATCCGTCTAGGACTTTCTGGCTGCGACCTTTATTTTGTAGGAGACCTCCTGTATGACACACTGAGTTCAGTTCTTATTTTTGTTTTTGCCAGATGGAGGAGCAGCATTTTTTGTTTTGTGTTCAATCTCTTCTGTCTCGGAGGATTCTTCTGGTCATGCCTCCAACTTGTGGATTTGAAAGAGGTGCCTACCACCTTACCTCCTGGTCACCTGTCAATTACTTATCTGAGTTTATATTTCGTTTCTGTGCTCTGTTGATCTCCTGTGCTGTATAGTGTCTGCCTCTCACAATGCCACTGCACTTACTCACTTGGCAGTTCCTTATATTGGCTACTCACCAGAGTAGAGCAACCAGAAATCATCAGTGACTGCAGTTAAGTCACCGTTTGCTGACCTCTTGTGGCCAAAATGATATTCTGAGAACAGCCCAGAGTTTCATAGTTTCCTCCGCCACTCCCAGCCCCTTTCTGCACTCCTCTGCAGAAAAAAAAGTTAAATTTTCATCTTGCCTGCTTCATTGTGCATAGGACTAGCTGGCCAGTAGTTGACCCAGTAGACAGCTGTTCTGTTGCTGAAGCTTTCTGAGACTTAGAAAGTGAGACTGACTATTTATACATCCACCATTTATCTTTCCCATCACTGTCTGAGTCAGATGTTATATTTGATACAAGATTCTATTTTGCATTTATTCTGAATACATGAGTTATCCAGAGTTCATTTCTCTGAGAGACGTGGCCTGGACACAATTTCAGAATATGGTGCTTCTCCACCTCACTTAGCCACTAACTCCTTGAGGGTAGGAGTAGCTTGTTGTAACATGGCTCCTTTATCCCCTCAGCTCTGTTCAACCCTGTCAGTCTGTCAGCACTAAACATGCTAATAGCCAAACTGCCAACCCTGATCTAAAATCATCTGGAATTATTTTGAACCATGTTGAAGCCAGGGCCATTAAAAATCAGCCCAAGGCTCAAATGGCTGATCCTCTCTATATGTACCCCAAGCCTGCTTGGGACCTGAATTCTTCCCAGTTTAAGGGGACTCACCTTGTGGTTTTGAAGTTTGGCCATCACCATATTGGTAATGCTACACTCCGCCTGCTACATCTAATGCAAAAATGGGAAAAGAGGCGGAGTAGAAGTGGCGCTCGTTAGTTAGCTAGCAGCCAGCCACCTATGGTGTGACCCTCCCACCTGTCACTCAAAGTGGCCACACCCTTGATTAAGCAGAGCTTTTAGTGTCAATATTATTTAAACAGACAAGTTATAAAAAAAAATTCACCCCCAATACAGTTGTCATGGAAGGTGACATAATCTAAAGAAACTTAAACTGTTTTTTGTGCCAGGGAATAAACATGTTTATTTCTGCTGTAAAGTTGGCCATTTTAACATGGGACTCTATGGGGATTAACTCCCTTTAGGAGCCAGCCTCTAATAGCCATTTGAGGAACTGCAGGTTTTGGCACTTCTCAGCCTCGGAGGTTATCACTTGGTTTGGGTCCTTTTTTTAAAAAAAGCCTTTTTTTTTTTTTTTTTTTTTCTTTTTTTTTTTTATAGAATTGTTGTCATTTTTTTAACTGACACCAGTTTGTTTACTAGGAAAGAGATTACTTTTACTTTTGGTATTTCCATCGCAAGTTTGCTCTTAAATTTCATTTAAAGTGGTAATGAAATGGTCTTAAGAAGTCTTGAATTTAACTTGTATATAGCTGTAGACACCCCATAGAAAAGCATGGTTGTGTGTGTGCATAAATGTCACCTACCTGTGCCATTGTGCCAAGGTCCCGAGCACAAAGCAAACACTGTGGTGTCTTGATGATATCATGGCCCAGTGCTCCTCTGCCTGGAGGCATCTGATGTCATTTTGTGATCACATACCCATAATCACACATAGACAATAAAAACAAAGTTGTCTTCTTATAGTTTATTATACACTGAGATTTATAGCTTGTCTGTTTGTGTCCCAGGCTGAAACAGTGTTTTGTCTCCACAGCTACATGTACTGGACAGAGTGGGGCGGTCGACCTCGTATAGCCAGAGCCTACATGGATGGCAGCACCATAGTGACCCTGGTGGATAAAGTGGGTCGGGCCAATGGACTGACCATTGACTATGTAGACCATCGACTCTACTGGACTGACCTGGACACATGCATGATTGAAAGCACCAACATGCAAGGTTTGGACACACACACACCTAAAAACATTAGCAACTACGCAGTTAAACACAAAGCTGAATATTTGTTGTTCATTAATAACAGACATATGGCTCATTTCTTTGTAGATTTACACCTAAAAAACTAAACGCTTTAAGCACACAAAGTAGAGGGCTAACTTTGTTAGGTGGTATGTTGAGTGCACACAAAATTTCAGCAGTGTGGCCCTCTATAGAAAAGGGATTTTGAACCCATAACTGCACTAACAGAGGAGTTTAAATGTGCCACACCCGCTGACAACATTGAAGATTACGCCGTCAGAATCCTGGGATTTAGTGGTGCAGAGCAGTCTCAGCAGGGAGGAAGTGGAAGCTGAAGGCAGCTCTCAAACTTTTGGTACCCCAGGCTGGCTGAGAGGAGCTGGGGACGAGGCAGGCAGAGTGGAGCTGAGGCAAGGCGGCTAAGTGGAATTTCTGCTGGTGCTGGCGTATCCAGGTGAAGGTAGGAAACACAGGTGAGTGGTGGTTGCAGGTCAGGAGGTGATTGGATTGGCGACGAGGTGAACAGGTAAGTCATAATCGAGGGGGACAAGTCACTGAGTGAGAGGTGCAGGAGCTAGTCAGGCAGCAGCACGGAGCACAGGCGAGTATATTTACAGATCAGGAGTGGACTTACTTGGCATCGAAGAGCAGGTAAACTGTGAGTGCCAAGGTTTTGGGTGAGGTGCTGTCTACTGTTGGAACGAAAGAAAGTCGTGGAGCAATGTCAGGTGCAAAAAAATTTTACTCGGGGCTGTCAAAACATGGCGAGAGCAGCTACGCACACCAGTAGAGTATCGTGAATCAAGTAATGGACCAGCCAGTGACTGAGGGAAAAGAGGTAGTATATCTAGCCGAAAACTGGGGGATGATAGGCAAGAGGTGAACACAATGAATGCTGATTGAGAACCATGGCAGGAGAGACAGAGTGGGACGGGAAGAAAAAACAAAATAAAAGCACAAAAACAGGAAGCAAGTCCAAATCATAACAGTCATGGGTATATCCGACTGAATCTCTGAGGAACATAACGTAGAGGTGCCCTGTGTCTGAATGACAATGACATCACTTTAACAGACTAAAGCCAATAGTGTTACCTAGCTCATGTCTGAGAGGGATTATTGTATAAAAACTTGTTTCAGCTTGATCTCAGCTGAGATCAGAGACACAAGGATTAAACCCCCACCCCCAGAAATATCTGAATATTTACAGACTATTAATACCAAAGCCCTGGAGCCCAAAAAATAGTATTCAGGAGTCAGGATAGCCCTACCTGAAATGGAGGAAATGTGTTTTTTCTGACTTTTTTGTATGTCTGTCTCTCCTGCCATGGTTCCCAATCAGCATTCATTGTGTTCACCTCTTGCCTATCTAGCATTCTTCCGGATTGCGAGCGAAAGCAGACGTGTATATTGCTTCTCTGTCTGTTCTACAATTTTTCACTTCTGTTCTTTTCATATTGTCAAGGCTTTGAGCTCTGAGCAAAAACTCTACAACTACTAAAATGCCTCCAAAAGGGAAAAGAGCTAATAAATCCGAGCTGAACGACGGTGTTGAGGCGGAAGAGGATTCTTTTTCAGTGGTGCAAGTTGCTGAGATGATGGAGCGGCAGCGCAGTATGCACACTGCGCTTATGTGCCAACTCAATGAGAGTTTCCAAGGCTTTGTGAAACTAATTATGGAGGCTCATAACAAGAGATTCGACGACTTGACCAAGGAAATGCAGGAGATAAAGATAAGTTTGCAGTTATACATTTGAAATATTTAGCTTTATTTTGAAAATCTTGCCCCATTTAAATGAATGGGAAACTTCTACTTCAGCATACTTTCAGCTCTTTCAGCTATCAAAATGTTCAGCTCTTCAAGGACATTCATACTACTATTCAGAGGTTTTCTAAACTTCATACTTTTGGAATTTTTAGCTTTATTTTGAAAATCTTGCCCCATTCAAATGAATGGAAAAATTCTACTTCAGCATACTTTCAGCTATTTTGGCTATCAAAATGTTCAGCTCCTCAAGGACATTCATACTACTATTAAAAAGTTTTCAAAACTTCATACATTTTAAATATTTAGCTTTATTTTGAAAATCTTGGTGACCAGACCACGGAACCAAGACTTCGGACCAAGAAACAGCACGCCGAGACAAGGACAGTATGATGGGGAGGCAGGACCCTCTCATGTCTGAAGAAGCTTACTGTTATCTGCGATGGCAGATGAGCTGTCGAACCATCAACAACCAGCATGACTAATGGACGATATGAGGCCAGTGATTTACTGCAGAATTTAATAGATTTTGAGGGACGGGATCTGGAACTGAACACAAGTGGAGACACTGAAATGCACTATCATGAAACGAACGAAGGCTTTGACCCTGAAGAAAACTTTTTCAAGAACCTTGAAAATAACTGAAAATATTACATCAAAGTGAAAAAGAATAACAGAACCAAACAAGTGAGAACAAAGAAAAGAAAATACAAAGAGGTAAAGCTATTCTGATATAAAATTAAGATGTTTTAGGAGGTCAAAGGTTTTGGTTCGTTTTTTGTTAAGGTGGTTTAATTGTGACAGTGTTTGGAAGTAATTGTTAAGGTCAGATTGTTTAAAAGTTGAAAAGGATGGTGATTTTTTCAGAAATTTCATTTTATGGATGAAGAATTTGGCCAAAATAATGAACAGATTAATAACATATTTTTCATTGCTAGAGAAACGGGCCTTGTCAAAAATTAATAATATATCATATTTATTAAATGCAATTTCCTTACCAAGATAAAAGTCAGTCCAAAATACTACAACATGTGCACATTGGAAAAAAAAGATGCTCTAGAGTTTCTAGCTCATTGTTGCAAAAAGAACATTTTTCTTCTATGTAGTATTTACAAATAATGGAGTTTAATGGGTAAAATTTATGTAAGAGTTTAAAGGAAAGTTCTTTAGCTTTGCTGGACGAAACAAATTTTGGAGGCTTAAGGAGGAATTAAGGGGGCAGGATTGGGAAGCAGTTTACAGAGAGGCAGATTTAGATAAAGCATATGAACAATTTTTAAATATATTTCAGGAAGTATATGACAGGACCTGCCCACGTAAGCAATATAAAAACAAAAGGAATTACATGACAAACCATGGATAAGTAAGGGATTACAGAATGCATGTAAAAAGAAGAATGCACTATACAAGGTGTAGCGGATTTCATAAAAGACAGATCAAAAAAGACGGAAGCAAAATATAAGGCGTACAAGAACAAATTAACTGAGATCCTGAGGAGATGTAAGAAACAATATTACTCTAATGTATTGGAGGATAATAAAAATAACATGAGAGGTACTTGGAATATATTAAATAAATTGATTAGAAACAGTTCCAGTAAGAGTAACTACCCCCAATACTTTATGGATAATGATACACCGGTCATCAGAATGGAGGATGCAGTTGATAAGTTTAACAGATTTTTTGTGAATGTTGGCCCTAGTTTAGGAAGAAGTATTTGTACAGATGCTTCAGCCGTCACTAGAAATAATAATACAATTGAAAAGAACATGAGTTCTATGTCCTTGAAGCCCATAGTTGAAAAGGAAATTATAGAGATAGTAAATAAATGTGATAACAAAACATCAAGTGATAGTGATGGTATCACCATGACAACTGTTAAATGGGTAATTAAAGAGA
>NW_018128007.1:919277-929775 GCF_001952655.1 Monopterus albus | reverse complement strand
ATGTAGTAATACTGCTTGCAAACCAATGATGATAAGATGATGTTAGGGGGTAGGACTAGATAAGTCTAACTTCTTCCTACTCCGTTCAAGCATGTACTAGGTATAAGCAATTTGAAAATATTTTTTGTGGATATGCCTGGAATTATGTGTGATTACATACTGACTGTTGTTACATGTTTGAAAGAATAATTAAAGAAAGAATTAAAGAAAGAAGACAACGTAAATGCTTCCAATCTCAATTGCATGAGTTTTACAGTTCACATTGTCACCCCAGAAGAAGGGGGAAAGTATTGATTTTGGCAGCTCATTAATTGCAGGCTTGTACGCTGTAAGCACACCTGGTTTACATTCACTTTTATACAAACCTGTGTAACATCATAAGCTTTCCTTTATGTTTGGATGGCATTTTTGTAGTTGAAGTTGTATCTGTTGTCTTGTCTTCTGCAGGCCTTCAGAGGGAGATCATAGTGGATGACCTCCCTCACCCCTTTGGGCTGACTCAGTACCGTGATTTTATTTACTGGACAGATTTTAACCTGCGCAGTATTGAACGGGCCGACAAACGCAATGGACTCAACCGCACTGTGGTGCTGCAGGTAAGGAACCAGTTTAATCAAAATAATTAGAAAACTTACACTTCTTGTGCTCTCATAGAGACTTTCATTGAGATCTGAGAGAGCGCTAAGTAGTTTGAAAGTTTATTTCAGTAGAAGTGGGTATTCTTTATTCTTTTTTGGTCATTAAAATGGTTAATAAAAACTGCCTTAAAATATCAGTCATTCACAATATATGCACTTCAGAGATACTGAGCTGTTACATCACTTTGTCCTCAGGGCCAGCTGGAACTGATGCTGGACATTCTGGTGTTTCACTCCTCCCGTCAGGATGGTACCAATGAGTGCTCCCATAACAATGGCAACTGTGCCCATCTCTGTCTGGCCACGCCCGCTGGTGCCCAGTGCCGCTGTGCCTCCCACTACACCTTGAACACTGATGGACAAAACTGTAGCTGTAAGTCCAGAGCTGCTGTGATTCAGAGAGCAATACAAGAGAAACACAGGCCAGGACTGTCGGCAAAAACAGATGTCTTTAAAACGTAGATCCACAGCACTAATTCCATTAGGACAATATAATCACAATAGTTTTCTATGTTGTCAACATTGTTAGTTTGTTAGGCTACAATAGTGGAACCCAATACAAAGTCACTTTTGGCTTTTACTGTTTAGGGGTTGCCACAGCAAATCACCACAGGGAATTGTCACACTGACGACTCACATGTTGACATTTGGCACGTGTTTTATGCCGGATGCCCTGACATAATGATTTGAACCCAGGCTACAGCGGTGAGAGCGCTGCACCTTAACCACTAGCCTACCAGGGATGGCTACATTAGTGGAACCCAATACTTTGTGAAAGTGAGCAGTTATGTGCTCTGAGCCACTGGGGGGCTTATCTGGGCAGGAAGTGTTGAGCGTCATTGATGGCAGCTGTGTGGACAACTGGAAATAATTGATAAAGGCAAAATGTAGTTTTGTTAAAAAGGAAAACCCTGAAGTATTCAAACATGGCGACATAAGTAAATATATAAACCTTAATATCAAGGTTCAACCTTCATATAATACATTTCAGCTTAAAATTGTGAAGGATTTACAGTAACTACTGTAAGCATTCTGAGACAAGACACAATGAGGTAGGTACATCGATGCACTCGTACCATCAAAATGATTTATAAACAATTCTAGAAAATCCTTGGAATAGGCTTGTTTATTTTGGGAAAGATTGTAAAAAATTGTATCTTGTTCACACGTTTTTGGGGTTGCTTTAAAGTACTTAAAACGCTTCACAAAGGAGTTGCAAACATCAGCAATGAGATGGGTGGGTGAATGAGTTTTTGCCCTGTAATGGACTTGGCTCCTGTGTGAGAGAGATCCCTGCCTCTCTGCTGCCATGCAGCTTTGGCTGGGAGTCAAGAACAAATAGCCCAGAAACAACTCAAGTAGAAGATACAGTCATGGCCAAAAATATTGGCTCTGTGTGGAGTGGATCAGATTTGGCATTTTTCTCTGCTTTTTTATGTTGTTCCAATGCAAACAGAAGAAATTAACAGGAGAGTACCAAAGAAATTGTGAGTGCAAACGTTTTCTGGGAGAAGTGGTGCATTATCTGACAGAAATGCAGGGGGGTCAATATTTTTGGCCATGACTGTAAGTGGATTAGCCTCAGTTGCTTCTTGCTCAACACCTAGCTCAAAGATTATGTGAAAACATGCCTGTACATGCGTGCAAACACACACAGACAGACTGTGAAACCCTGTTGTTTTCAGAGTGGAGACAGTTATACAACACTTGGGACCGACATTCAGAGCAGTTTCAGCTGTTCTGATAGAATGACATATGAGTGTTTAGGCTTAGTGTTATGGGTTTTGACCATCCTTGTTTGTCTTTGTGTCTATTGTGTTTCACAATAAGCATTGTGCAATCTTCAGCCTACCTTTTGCCACACAGAGCACTGTGCCCACACAGCATGCTTCCTCCTTCTCTCCTTTCCTTCATCTATCCCCCCATATCTCCTCTCTGTCTCTCTCCCTCTCTCTGCAGCTCCCTCTAGTTTTCTGCTCTTTAGTCAGAAGGCCAGTATCAGCAGGATGGTTATGGGAGAGCAGAGTCCTGATATTATCCTGCCTATCCACGTCTTGAGGAATGTCCGAGCAGTTACCTATGACCCGCTGGATCACCTGGTGTACTGGCTGGATGGAAGACAGAACATACGCAGGGCCAGAGACGATGGAGCCATGGTAAAAATCACCCCAGTGCACACCCTGGAGAGCATAGACACCTAGATGAATGCTAAGAGGCCATACTGGATGCTAATATGTTCAGCTCGTTTCTCCTTGCTTTCTACCAGAGATGCTCACAAGTCATATTTTGCAAGTCCAAGTCAAGTCCTTTATGGTTGTAATGAGCATCCTACCATCTGCTGCATGCCATCCAGACTGCTTGGAAAGCTGCATTGCTATAGCCAAGAAAGTCAAAGCATATACTGGATTATCATTACTCCATTATCTATTAGCATACAGTATCAGCATTGATTAGTTGTCAGGTGTTTGATATAGGTTAATGGCTATTGATGGTTACTCAGGGTAAGAGGAAAGTTTTGTCAACATTATAGGCATAAAATAAGAATCGTAACCAATTTTTCAATACAAGTTTAGAGTATAACCTATTGTGTTATTACATTAGTCTCCAACTAATGACAGCTTATAATCTACTGTAAATTAACATATAGCTCCAGTCTCTCAAACCCAGTGTAATGGTCACCTAAAAAGCCTGTCACGTTCCATGGTCAACAGTAACCTGTAACCTGCCTGTAACCCATAGGCACTAATGTTAACCTGTCTTTCACGTTACAGAGTGACTGACTTACCTGTCCAGGTGCATTTTAAGGTGCCTGATAAAATGGCAGAGCAGCTCCGGGTGTGCTCGCCATGGTCACGGTGTTGTCGCTGCAGCTTATAGTCGATGGTGTCATGCATGTGTAAAGTTACGCATGATAATAGAAAAGGGAATGACATTCAGCTCACAGACATTTCCTTATCAGTATTATACAAGAGAGCAAAATGAAGATTTCTGTCCAGTCTCATGTCTTTTGAGGACAAGTCTCAAGTCACTATAGTATTTAGACTACTATCAAAATTAGTTAAATTGTTGAAATGAAGACTTCTTGGGTTTGCTGTGTTTGTCTCTAGTCGATAATAGTAAGCAGCACTGTTCAGCCAGTGGATAACCAGCTTCATGACCTCAGCCTGGACCCCTACAGCCGCCACATTTATTGGACCTGTGAGACGACAAACACCATCAGTGTCCAGAGGATGGATGGACACACTGTGGGTGTGGTCCTAAAAGATGACACTGACAAGCCTCGAGCTATCGTGGTCAATGCTGAAAAAGGGTAACCTTGTTTTTATTGTGTTGGCTGTAGGTGTCTCCATAAGAGAACTGCTTGGTTACAATAAGATAAAATGTACTCTGTGTATGAAAGCAAATGGTGACAAGTCAGTACGCAGTTCACACTATATAAAACTGAAGGTATCCCTGTCATACAGTGAGCACAGGCAATCGCAGTGTCCTTTATGTATTTGTGGACCCCTTTGCAGGTACATGTATTTCACCACAGTGCAGGAGCGCGCTGCCAAGATTGAAGGAGCCAGTCTGGATGGGACAGAGAGAGAGTCTCTCTTCACCACTGGTCTAATCAGACCAGTAGCTCTGGCCTTGGACAATAAACTGGGAAAACTGTTCTGGGTGGACGCTGACCTTAAACGCATCGAGAGCAGTGACCTAACAGGTGAGTTACCATGAACGGAAATCATTCAAATTTTTAAAAATGTAATAATTCGTATATTAATGAAATGAATAAAACATAGCACTACTATGCACCCCGTTTTTATTAATCTGAATAAGCACTCTGACATTTATATCTTACTTGGTTGTACCTGTAACATACTTTCAGCATAACACAAGTCTCAACTGAATACTGTTATTAATGTAAAGGCAGCAGCAACGCAAATTAAAAGATGCTGAGAGAAATGTGCACATCTGACATGACTGTATTCCCTGGTAGGCTAGTGGTTAAGGTGCAGCGCTTTCACCGCTGCGGCGCGGGTTCTAATCAGGGTTGCATCAGGAAGGGCATCTGGCGTAAAACACGTGCCAAATCTCAACATGCGAGTCGTCATTGTGACGATTCACTGTGGCGACCCCTAAACGGGAAATGCCAAAAGTGACTTTCTGACATCACTGTCTTTCATTTATTAGTAATCATTGTCTCTTAGGAACAAAGAAAATAAAATCAGTTAAATCATGAAACACTGTGAAAGTCACTATGGTAAGTTGCTGAAGAGATTATCCTCATCAGACCACAGTGTGGGCCAGGTCGAGAGAGGTTAAAAACCTTCAAACAACCACAATAAGAGTCTTCCATAATCTCCCCTTCATGCCACCTGTGGTACGAATGGATAATATCCAACAAAACACAGCATGTGAGCTTCCACTTATTGTCCAATATACAGTGCTTCTGCGCTGGAAACACTAGAATTTGCTCCTTAGTGAGAAACACAGAGTTCATTGTGTGAAGTGGGGGCCAAGCATTAGTGGTCAAGAACAATGGCAGTTGTTAGCATCATGTTGTTTTTTTCTTTTTACATCAAATAAAATACAAGAATGTAATAATAACAAATGAGGCAAAATTGCTTGACTTAAGTGAACATTCATTTAGTGCTAATGAATTATGTGAATATTAGAATTATTTCAAGTATTTGAAAATTAAAAATGACCACTGTTCATTTTTACTACAGTCTGTAGTCCCCTTATTATTTTAAAAAATGTCCACAAGTGATCAAAAAATGTAACTGTAAAAAAACAAAAAGGACACTGACAGATGTGCCTGCAGTCACTTTTTGTTAAACTGCCTCATGAAGCCTGAAGCCACATTAATAAAATCAGTTGCACAATAGTTAAAATATAATTGCAAAACAATTTGAGTTTACATTCATGGTTATTTACTGCTGTGGTAGCTAATCTTTCTGACCTTAAGATCTTCTATAAGGAAGCATTTCCAAATGACCTTTGGGATTGGTGGGCAAAATCTGTAACTGTACGACAGAGTGTCAGCGCTTTGTTAATTGTCAAACACTACCTACAGTACATTTATTTGGAGCATTATGTACAATGTAGCTTCAGTCTTTAGCAGACTGGAGACTATGAAGGCCATGGCTTATTTATAACCCCAATGGAGAACATGACTAAAAACAGACATTCCAAACACAGACAGACACATGTACTGCAGCACTGTTTTGTCTTTCTTTGGTCAGATGGTTGGAGCCACTAGTGATGAGTGTGATAAGTGCATGCCTTTTTAACTGCCGATAAGTACAGGTTGAAAGCAGTATTTCACTGACACTGTTCATGTGCAAATAAAGCCTCTATGTTGTTTTGCTGGCTCTGAATTTATTTACTTTGGCTTATTCAGCCAAAGTCCTAGCAATTTGAACATTGATCAACCTTCCAACAGAACACATTCATTTTGTTCACCATAAAATATTTTTTGAATCAAACGTATTTTTATTGGTTTTCATTGTTCAAACACAAAATCAGAGAACAAATAACAACTCCCCAACCCCCTACCAGTCCCACCAACCTTTCAAATTGTATGGTGTTTCTCGAAATACTGCAGAAACGGGTCCCACACATTTTGGAATTTTATATCTGAGTTACAAACTGAGTGACAGATCGTATCAAGATTCAAGGATGAGATGAAAATTCCTTGCTTAGTGCATAGTGGCTTAGTCCAGAGTGCATCTTAATCATAATTTTTTAACAAAGCAAATAAAAGGTCTCATAATCCAAAATGTTAAGTTTACATTAAAAAGCAGCCATCATTATAATTATTATTACTTTTACACATATCTTTGTATTTTTCTGGCATCATTCCATGTCTTCCAGGAGCCAATCGCATTGTCCTCCAGGATTCCAACATTCTCCAGCCAATGGGGCTGACAGTTCTGGGAGATTATCTGTACTGGATCGACCGGCAGCAGCAGATGATAGAGAGGGTGGACAAACTAACTGGACATGGACGCACACGCATACAGGGACGGATATCATACCTGACCTCCATCCATGCTGTTGAAGAGATGGACCCACGGGAGTTTGGTATGGACCTGTTATATTTGGATACTTTTATATACCTGATGCTATATTCATAGGCAGTTAATGAGGTAGTGGTTTGGCAGGAAAGCACGTACCTATTCAATTACATTTCTTCTTTCCAGCATCTCACCCATGTTCCCATGGCAATGGAGGCTGTTCTCACATCTGCATTGCTAAGGGTGATGGCACACCTTGCTGCTCCTGTCCCATGCACCTGGTGTTACTGCAGGACCTGCTACACTGTGGAGGTGAACAGCAAACTACACTGACAGTCAGTGGCACAGTCAGACCGAAATGTGCTTCCTATTTATTATGTGGATCAGGGCAAGGCACATTTGCTCCTGGTTGAGTTGGTGCTCTTCACTTGGGTTCAGTCTGATTAAACTTTCACACTACATCCTTGTTACTGTATTTCCTGCTCTCTGTTTCAGAGCCTCCCACATGCTCCACAGAGCAGTTCACCTGCTCCACAGGGGAGATTGAGTGTATTCCTATGGCCTGGCGTTGTGATGGCTTCTCTGAATGTGATGATAGCAGTGATGAGGAGAACTGCCCTGTCTGTTCAGCTTTGCAATTCCAGTGTGATAAAGGAGGCTGCATTGATGCTCAAAGGCGCTGCAATGGTGAACCTGACTGTGCTGATCATTCTGATGAGCAGGACTGTGAAAGTAGGTTTGCATTTCATATTAGTTCAGTTGATGTGCAGCTGTTAGGCACCACAGTTTTACCAAGCCCACCTCAGAATCATAAATAATACAAATGAAGAAATTTTAAGTCATTTGGAAAAGCTGAGAAATAGTGCTGCTGTCAGCGAGTCCAGCCATGGTCAAAGGAGTTGAATAGAATTAACTTGAGGTCAAACTGTATTATACAATGGACCTGAGATACAGAACTGCCCCTTATTTGCAAATTGTTTCTCCCAGTTTTATTATTACTGTTAACACAGTTTCTCTTGGAAATGGAAAAAATGCACAATATTTTCTGCAAACAGTGATGCATAGTTACTTCTTATGCCATAAATTGAACAAAAATAAAAAATAAAAACATTATTATGGCATGGTGCAAAAGTTTGGGCACCCTACACAATCAGTACTTAGTAACACCTCCTCTGGCAGATATCACAGCTTGCAAACGCTTTTCATAGCCAGCTAAAAGTCTTTCAATTCTTGTACTTGGGATCTTCTCCCATTCTTCCTTGCAAAAGGCTTCTAGTTCTGTAATATTCTTTGGTCGTCTTGCATGCACAGCTCTTTTAAGATCTACCCACAAATTTTCAATGATGTTTAAATCAGGGGACTGTGATGGCCATTCCAAAACCTTCAGCCTGCGTCTCTTGAGGTATTCCATAGTGGATTTCGAGGTATGTTTAGGATCATTGTCCTGTTGTAGAAGCCATCCTCTTTTCAGCTTCAGCTTTTTTACAGATGGTGTGATGTTTGCTTCCAGAATTTGCTGGTATTTAGTGGAATCCATTCTTCCCTCCACCCGTGCAATGTTTCCTGTGCCACTGGCTGCAACACAACCCCAGAGCATGATAGATCCACCCCCATGCTTAATAGTTGGCAAGGTGTTCTTTTCATGAAATGCTGCTCCTTTTTTTCTCCAAACATGCCTTTGCTGATTGTGTCCAAAGAGTTCTATTTTAACTTCATCAGTCCACAGCACTTGTTTCTAAAACGCATCGGGCTTCTGTAGATGTCCTGTTGCATACTTCAGATGTTGGATTTTATGATGGGGACGCAGATAAGGTTTTCTTCTGCTGACTCTTCCATGAAGGCCTTGTCTGTGCAAGCATCGCTGCACAGTGGAACGGTGCACCACCACTCCTGAGTCTGCTAAATCTTCCTGCAGGTTTTTTGCAGTCAAATGGGGGTTTTGATTTGTCTTTCTGACCAGCATACGAGCAGTTCTGTCCGAGAGTTTTCTTGGTCTTCCAGATCTCATCTTGACCTCCCCAGTTCCCCTGATCTGCCATCTCTTAATTACATTTCTTACTGTGGAAACTGCAAGCTGACAACGCTTTGCTATCTTCTTGTAGCCTTCTCCTGCATTGTGGGCATCAATAACTTTCATTTTCAGGGTCTTACACAGCTGCTTAGAGGAACCCATGGTTGCTGGGTGTCCACAAGTGTGTGCACAAGGTTTGAAGAGTCAAGGTATTTGTACAGCTTTGAAATTGGCATTTACCAATGACAGCTGTTGCTGTGCATCAGATCTACCGAGCTGATTAAGGTCTGAAACCTTGTGAGAGACTTTGAGACTCTGGAACTCTTAGGGTGCCCAAACTTTTGCACCATGCCATAATAATGTTTTTATTTTTTATTTTTGTTCAATTTATGGCATAAGAAGTAACTATGCATCACTGTTTGCAGAAAATATTGTGCATTTTTTCCATTTCCAAGAGAAACTGTGTTAACATCTGTTCAAATAAAAAATCACCAAAATCTGTTATTTATCAAGGGGTGCCTAAACTTTTGCATAAGACTGTATTATGAGCATATTGATGTTATTATAAGCCTTATTTAGTAATTGGTGGGTGACCATTTGTTCTGTAAATTAATATGTAATAAAATGTTTAAAGGATAAGGCCGGTCATTTCCTACATTAGTAGTATTTTCAGCAACCCCCATGCAGAGACTAAAGTCAATGAAGAATTGCCTCTACTCACATTTAGTATCTGTCAGTTTATGCTACAGACCATCTTTGAGAGGTGGACAGGAAACCTTTTGACAGAAAGCATTCCTTTCTGTCAACTGGGAGATATCGTAGCGGTCAGAAATTCCCAAATTAATGTGAACAGTTTTTCCCACTCAGCTGCTTGTCATTACGGTTTAAGTGACATGACATGAACACAGCATATGCCTGGCAAATAAAACTGCTCCCTCTGGGGCAATCCTGGTAGTTCTCTTACAGAGGAAGTAGGTAAACTCTGTCCAGAAAGTTACTAGATTTGTCACTAGTCTCACTAGTCATGTTTTGGATAACAAGTTTCTAAAGGGGTCTGAGAAGTCATCAAATCTAGTGAGAAAGTTTGCAACACTGAGGGGGTAGCCTTTGTATTATGTAGGCCTGTCAATGCTTTGTTAATACTCTGGCAGTGGAATGTCTCGTACTGCTTGTAACATTTGATAGTATGTCAGTATCTCTTTATTTTTGCTCATTGATTTATCCAAAATGCAATCTATTTACAGAGAATCTGAAGATAGGTGTTCCTAACTGAGGCTGTCTGTTAGCACGCACACTCACAACATAGCTTAATTGTTAAACACCAGTAACTAGTTACACATCTCATACCATCTCATAACATTTGATAGGATGCCAGTGTTTCTTCATTTTTTCAGCTGATCCCGAACTTAATCTTGTTTAACAGACGTTACAGAGCTTGTGTTATTAGCGACGAGCACTGAGGCTGCTACCAGAAGCCAAAACCTTAGCTAACTAGTTCTTAATAATGGTACGTGTCTCATACCATCTCATAGTGTTTGCTAAATAGTAACTATATAAATAAGGAAATACTGTGCACTCCAGCATATTTGCTCTCAACACATATAACTTTCTCTTCCTGGTGCTGAAAAGTTAGTTCTGCCTGCTGAGACCAGACGTTTCAGGTTTCCCCCAACCCCGTAAAGGCTCTATTCTATTATAAAGCCACGTCCGGTTCTTTCAAACCAGGAACTCAGTGAGACGAAGCGGACCACTTGAGTATATAAAAAAATATAACCGTGCTGGTTTATTCAAAGGGTCACAGGCAAGAATTAACATTACACGTCCAGGCATCTTCCACCCCCAAA
>NW_018128007.1:896565-919169 GCF_001952655.1 Monopterus albus | reverse complement strand
CAGCTGAGCAGAGCAGTAGTCAAAACATGCAGAAAATAATGTGTGTGAATGTTGATTATGTGGTGTGTATCTAAAAACATACAGGACATTCAGGGACATGTCCGAACAGTAAGCCTCGGAAAATGTTATGATTAAGATTACGACTGAGCATATCAATAATAATAGCAATATTCATCCTGCCTGCAGACTCTTCAATCTAGTTGACCTTGAGGCCCACATGCAGCCTGCAGCAAGCTCATGACAATGAACTAAGCATTTAACAGCCTGAGCTAGACATCCTGGCTACACTAACATTTTCTAATACAACAGATCTCTAATCAATATCTATCTAACTAACACCCGGAAAACCTGTGTACCATATTTTACTGTCACGAATATGTGGCGTCACAAATTCAGCCTAGCCACGCCTCTTTCAAACTGATTTTTCTAGGAGCAAACAGAGATCCGCCCCCTTTAGGAGAGAAATGTGAAAACAGCCTGATAATAACAAACTATGCACCTACAGTACAACAGTCAGTGCAGTGGAGGGCTGATTTTATGGTGTATAAAAATAAGAAAAAAACATTTTTGAGTGGAGTGGGTCCTTAAAAATGTTGTCCAAATGGTCATAATTTTTGACAGCATCTGAAGTAAACAAGAGTCAGCTGCATATGCACGAGATCTCCATAAAAGCACGAGGAGCTGGCAGACAAGGCATAGAGCTTGCACAAAGATCTCACGTCTGGTGTTTCTGTTTGACGAATGGCTGCTAAATAATTCGTTTGCAGTGGTTTGTTCGAACACTTTTCCCACCAATGCATAAAATGAATAACTTGGTTGAACTGGAGGCATTTCTTCTAGCATAATGACAGTAGACAGTGACAGAGATCAATGTCTTTGTTTTTCCTGTTCTCCTCCAGCCATCTGCTTTCCTAACCAGTTTCGTTGTGGAGACAACCAGTGTATCACTAAGAAACAGCAGTGTGACAATTACTCCGACTGCTCTGATGGATCAGATGAGCTCGCCTGTGGTAAACTGAAATACTCAGAATATTCCTTATGAGTAGACATGTAGTGTTTCTTGTTAAATACTCAACTCTGCATTTTTCTTTTCTTTTTCTTTTGGATGTGCAGACTTTGTGTCTCCTCCATCCAATGGCATCACTAACACTGGGCCCAACACAATCGGACCAGCCATTGCCATCATTCTGCTCGTGTTTGTGATTGGGGGGGCTTATTTTGTCTGCCAGCGTGTGGTGTGTCGACATTACAAGAGCCCCAGTGGGACTTTTCCTCATGAATACATCAGTGGTACGCCCCATGGGCCCGTGAACTTCATCACCCCCAGCAGCTCCCAGCATGGCACTTTTCAAGGTGAGGTCGGACACACAGCAGTAGTGATGATGTACTTATACCACTACTCATATGTAATGGTATTGGTAAAACATGAACTGTTGTTTGCAGGTATCTCTTGTGGGAAGTCCATGATGGGTTCAGTCAGCCTGATGGGCAGCAGTAGCAGTGGAGCTCCTCTCTATGACAGAAACCATGTGACTGGAGCCTCATCGAGCAGCTCATCATCTACCAAGGGAGCCTTCTACCCTCAGGTACACACATACACACACACAGTTTATTTACATGCACAGTGCTATTTTGCCACAGTCAAATAACACACATACCTTCTGTTTGTAGATCCTGAACCCTCCTCCTTCCCCAGCTACCGACCGCTCTCTGTACAACACAGAGATCTTCTGCTCCTCCAACAGTCCGTCCACCACCAGATCATTCAGGTAACACACTTGTCCGTCTTACTTGTAAGCTTGTCTCACATGGAGCATTGACATAGATATGGCTGCTTTGAGGTCTGGCTCTATTATTTATTTACTGTTGGGTACAGCCACTTTTTATTCCCCCTGCAGTTGTTAACCTCTAGTTGCCTAGAGCTCATGCGGTTCGGTCAAACTTTGTTCAGTCCCAAAGAAATGTATTTTATGTAAAATGTCAGCCTGAATTTTGAGAAAATGTATGTAAACCTTTACACGAACATGTAGAATCTCTAATTGAGGGGATGGCACTCTCACAAAAACATATAGGTTCAAAGAACTGGAACAAGTTGATACAAATGATGTATTACTGCGTCACTGTGTGGAATAAGATGACTTTAATATCCTTAATATGTTAGGGGGAGGCAAACAAAGAAAACTGCACATAAAGCGGTTTAACATACGTTACCTTCTGTTTCAGTCAAAGGTTGCCCTGCAAACTGCTAAACCTCCTGTAGACAAGCATGGGCAGAAAGAGTAGAAATATGTGAATATGTGCAGTGTAGCCATGAATATGTACCTGAGGAACTTTATGAGGTAGACTGTAAATGTTTAAATTAATTCATTCAAACTGAAATTTGTTTAAGCCAACGAATTCAGTGATGTATTTACACGAGACACTTTTATTAAGATTGAGGTCTTATTCAGGTTATTAGGATGGAGTGGCTGTCGGTGAATCTATCGCTATACGTATCTTTCTGATAGATCGACAGGAAACTGGAATTCCTGGCCTGGCAGCCTCTCCACACTGGTCACCAGAAACACCAGTACTAGTAGTCAGGAATACCAGTGAGATACAAAAATATTACATTGTTGACAAATATAGGTTAAAATGTTATTGTAAATGTTTATATTGTCAAAAAGATTCTAACACATGATTAGGTTTCAGCCTAATCATGTGTTAGTCCACCTCTCAAGACTTAAGCAAACAAGAGCCATGAGAGGTTGATTTCCACATAATAGCAGTAATATCTTTTGATAGGCTGATGGCCGGTGCAGTGGCTCCATAGACTAAATGAAAGGAAAAGAGTGTAGAGGGCAGCCTGCCTTGGGTTACCAAAACCCATGCGATCCAGGACCGCCCATAAATGACCATTCTAACTGGTCGAAGGTTTCTTCTGCATTGCCTGACAGGACTGCCTGTTGGGTTTTAACATCTGTAGCCTTACCAGTTGTGTCCATTCATCTCTGTACATTGGCTGAGGCCCAGTGGCCTTTAATGAACCCGGTTTGGTCAGCATCAGTTAAGTTTAGAGGATGGAATTCAAGGCAAGATGACAGGATCCTCACATACAGCTGTGTGTCTGCACTGATCAGTGAGAGAGGAATAGATTGAGCATTTTTATCAACTCTCCCTTATGAATGGTTCCGCAGCTTCCACTTAGCGACAGAGACAGAGTTCTTAATAGAAGTGAACCTGAACCCTGATCTAAACTGTCTCTGTCTCCCCTCACCATCAGACCCTACCACCCAGTCCGTGGCACCGCCCCACCTACTACGCCTTGCAGTACTGATGTCTGCGACAGTGACTACACCCCCCACCGCCCGCCGGCTGGGCTGGCGTCATCAGCAGGCCGCTGGAAGGCGCCAAGCCACAGCAGCCACGGCAAGCACAAGTACAACATGGACCTTCACTCAGACTCGGACCCCTACCCTCCACCTCCCACTCCCCGCTCCCAGTACCTGTCAGCTGAGGACAGCTGCCCCCCGTCCCCTTCCACTGAGCGGTCCTACTTTCACCTGTGCCCCCCTCCTCCTTCGCCTTGCACCGACTCATCATGACCCTCCAGCAGCCTGGGAGCCCTGTGAGGAAGGAAAGGACAACTTACCAGAGAGAACTCATGTGCCAACTCCTAGCCCTTACCGGTTCACACATACTGCTCAATATCAGCTAGTTAGGCTTAAGTGCCTTGCTCAGGGTCCCTGCATCCCATATTGGTTATTTCACAAGACAGTCACCAGTCGGCACTAGTGCTGCATAAGACCACAATGAGCCCAATGTCACATGTCTTTCATTAATAAGACTGAAGCCACCCACAGCTGCCTACGTTTGTCTCCTCCTTCCTCACGGTGGCTTTGGTGGCAGGATTGTATATAGTGTTAAAATAATGTTAACAAAATAATCAGAGAGGAATTATTTTACTATTTTATTCATGCTGGCTGATCCACCACATAACACAAAGGACAGATAGAGGCATGGATGTGTGATGAATGATTAGAGACGGGTGATTGGACAGCTGCGTACGTGAGAGTATGTGAATGTTTTACTTGATGTAGGAGACATTTGAGAGCTGATTATTGAATGAATGTGTAGAATGTTAATTAAATGAGTGGATTAATGCCACAGGGCCCAGATGAAAGTGTACAATCTTTTATACTGTTTTAAAATTGGATCCCTCACATTTCCAACTGCAGTTGAGCACGGAGCCTTTTTAAGTAGCAAGCTTCAAGCAATCTGCAAAGAGAGGAAGACAAATCAGCCAGCAGCCCCTTGTTTAGCACGTGAACTCAACACGTCAACAACATGCCATATCAACATGTAAAGCTATTGTACATGCAGTGGGTACGGAAAGTATTCAGACCCCCTTAAATACTTATGACCATGTGATATTTCAGTTTTTCTTTTTTAATAAATCTGCAAAAATGTCAAAAATTCTGTGTTTTTCTGTCAATATGGGGTGCTGTGTGTACATTAATGAGGACAAAAATGAACTTAAATGATTTTAGCATATGGCTGCAATATAACAAAGAGTGAAAAATTTAAGGGGGTCTGAATACTTTCCATACCCACTGTATGTGTGAAGAAGTAAGCGATTGACTTGATTGTGAATCTGAAATGTTCACATCCTCCATTCTTTACTCCCATTGTTCTATTTACCAAAAGTATGTTTGCTGCTATTGTGTACATATTATATCAGTTACTATGACTTATTACACAAAAAGCCTGAAATTACATTCTCATACTGACAGTCGAACATGAAGCTATTTGACAGTTTATAACAAATTATTCTTATAGCAACTTTTGTTATTTGTCTTTGTGTATAGATCATTATGTATGTTTGGTTTGAAGGACTCTTTTTGGAAATAGAAAAGTGAAAAGTCCCAGCTGAGACATTTTTTTTTGTCCCAGCCATTAACCCATACGCTAAATATGCTTCAGATGAATCTTCCTTGATCCTTAGTGTGTATCTGTGGTCTCGACACAATGAATTGTACAAAGCCTGCTTTGGCACCTCAACATGCCTGGCCAATCATTACGTTATGTGGGTGGGAAAAGACATGGCTGCCTTAGACAGTCTGACAAGCACTTGGTTGGAAACATGCTGAAGCCATCAGTTGCACAGTTGCTCATCTGCTGTGGAGTTTGGATGCCGTCTCACTTAAAAGGTCCCACAGAAACCTTGCCACAAATCTAACTCACTCATGATGATTCATACATTTGGCCCTTGCCAGTTTGCAAGATGCCTGAACATCCACCAGACAGATTTTGGAGACATTTTTCGTGAAAATCCGTCCACACAAGATGAATCCTAATGATCTTGTTGACCTCTTGTCCTTTGCGCTTCAAGGCACAGGTGTCTCATTATCTACTGGATGTCTAAGAGTAGCATTTATGCTCCTAAGGAAATGAACATGTCATTTTAAAGAGCAACACCCTGACTTGAACATCTCCCCATGTATTCAGATCTCCTCAGTCTTGTTTTAAATTAGCTGCCAGTGAGATTTACATAGGCACATAGGATTATAGAAATAATTCTAGGTGGTTGCTTGGACACTGTCTAATTTCTGGATTTCCAACATCTGTGGTGGTCAAGGAGTTGGTTTTTGTTTTTATCTGGGTTTAAGAGGGGTCCTGGGCCAGATCACTTTGCTTTGTACTTCATGGACACGGAGTATAACTCAGCAATGCAATGTCAGACATTTGTTTGCTGTGGAGGAGACAAGGACTTGTTTTTCTCTGTTGCAAAGTGTTGAAGTGTAGTCTGGGACCAGAATCAGCTGACATATAGTAAAGTCATTGTACATACTTGTACAGTCACACTACCATCAAGGCTTTAAAAATATCAAAATCATCAGCATGTTGTATGTTCTGTCCAAAACCTTTGTATTGTGGGTTGTACTGAACACTGTAGCCTGTAGAGGGTGGTGTTGATGCTCTAGTATGTGTAGTGGTGCAGTGAGTTCTCAGCTGTTTTCCTCTCCTCTGGATCCTACTCACATAAAAGCTTCTTAGTTATTTTCATCATGTACTGTTGTGGTCTAGCTTTGGGCACAGGGCCTTTATTATATTCAGCATGCTGTGCAGAGAGAAACTGTTTTCAGGTTCAATCCAGCACTTAGAAAACATTATCAATACTGCCCCTAGCAACAAAAAGTGAGAAGACATTTTGTACATATTTCCCAGAAAATAAATAAGATGTTTTTGAAGGAGAAGATTTTGGCTTTTCACCTGGGATGTGGACTTACAACCATATAAATCAGCCTTATGCAATGCTCACAAAAATTTGAAAATAGCTTTAGGGTTCTAGCACAAATTGCCACATCATCTTCCTGAGCAATTTCTTTAACAAAACGAACACACTAAGCTTCCTGTAAGCTGGCTCAGCTGCCATCTTTTTATTACAGTAATGTGCGCTCACAGACACACTGTCGTTGCAACAGTGCCAGGAAAACATAGAGATCATACTGTCAGCTGTTAGCACACAGTGTCCCAGTCCTTCAAGCACCAAGCATTCATGGCTACATCACGTAGCCATGAAGTAATGAGTCTATCTCCTCCAGAACAGTTGGAGCTGGCCATTGTGCCAAGTTAAAGAACAGCACAGTTTCATGCTAGAAAAGTATACCAGCCCTTTTGGAGTTTGCATTAAGCCTCTTACTGATTAATTTGCCTCCTGTCTGTTGCCATTGCAGCTGATCTCTGGTGACATTTTCTGATAACAGAGCAGAGGTAGTGGGAACTCTGAGCGGCAAAACTTATATATGTATAAAGGGCTGCAGGGCCCACCTCAGACCACTGCCAGTAAAACCCTGTGGTCTTGTCTCAGCTAAAATGCTTTATATAATTTACACTTGTGACATTTTTTGTATCAAAAAGCATTTTATATAATAAAGGTTCTATTTTAATGAATGTTGTGACTGTTAGCTTTGACTTGAAATGCATAGTAAATTTCTTTTTACTAATCAGTATATTAATTAATTCAGCTCCAACAATTATACTTACAACATTAGTCATAATCACACTAGAATAAGACCTAGTAGCAGTAGCTGTAGTATTTTGACTACTAATCCACTGTAAGTAATACCATTCACAGCAATCTGTCTGACAGCAAATCATTTGACTTGTCATTGCAGGAAATTAAAAGATTAATGATGGTAATCCATGATTTAACCAGCTTGCGCAATACCAGAACCGGCACACCTAAATGAAATTCAGCTGTAATTAATCTTAAGATTTCTAAAGGTAGTTAAGCAGTATAGTCCAAGGCAAGTACATGTAATGGGTGTAGAAGTACGAGATGAAATGGTAGTGGTGTGGAGAGCAGTTGTAGTAGTAGCCTAGGAGTACCAGTATGTTCGGTATTAAATAAACAAACATGAACACAATGTAACCTTGGAAAAACAACAATACAGTTTGAGTGCATAATAATAAAAATAATAAAATGAAAAGATAAAAACCTTCGAAAAATTGATTTGTGCACCATGAATGTTAGCATAAACTGACTATTTTTGTACCTGTGGTGACAGTGATGTCATGAATTTGGTACGTTCTTAAGTTGTAGGCAATTTCAAATAAAATCAGACACTGAAAGAATATTTTAAAGGAACAGCTTGTAGTACTTTAAACAGTCTGACAGGAACTGAATAGTCTGCTTTCTCAGAAAAAAAGTGTTTTGTGTAACCTGATAACCTACAAAGAACATCAAAACGTGGGCTCGTCCGGGATTTGAACCCGGGACCTCTCGCACCCAAAGCGAGAATCATACCCCTAGACCAACGAGCCACCTTCGCAGTGAATCTGACATTAGCATATTTCAACAATTTCAATATAACTCATCATGTGACCCCCCCCAATAGCATGAATCTTCTCAGATAGCGTCTTATATCAAATGGAGACTGCATCATTATTAGCCTCCATGTTCCTAGTAATTGTGTTGTGCAGCAGGGAGCTGGTGACGTGTCAGGGTCTGTTTGCTACACTAAGTGTGTCCACTAGATGTCAGTACTTATCACGAGCTCCTAAACAAGGCTTCAAGAGCTGAACCTTTTGGTGACACTGTTGGCTGGGAAGCCTGAATGAGGGCTCATCTCACCATCACTGCCAGAAAGACGTCTGAGAACATGGCTGCCAAGGTCAAAGTAAAATTAGGGGATGAGGCGAACTTTTTCAGGTGAAATGGGAAACTTTTCAGTGCGGGTTGTCCAGCTGGCAGACAGGTGCTGAGGGCTGAACAGAGGCAGGAAAGAGGTGGAGACCAGTACCACAACTTGTACAGCTTTAGTTTTTGTCTTTCCTTTTCTTCTCTCTGTGTGCTTGCCGCTCTATAATTACAGCGGCTGCCAGGAACCGTTGGGTCTTTTTTCTCTCTCTGCCTCCCCGTCACCTCTGTGGTATCTCCCTCTCTTCTCCCAGATTTCTTTGAATGTTAACTCTCCTCCCTCACCACAGTTTCTTCCTCCCAAAATGTTCTACACCTGCCAAGTGACCACACCTATGGGGCTACACAGAGTTAGATTGCACCTTGACCTGAATGTGAAATCTTCAATATGAGCAAAATCCATGGCTAAATTATGTTCCTGTGACTTCTTCTCCAGGAGAACAGCTCTTTTACAGTTTTCCTCATTTCTCAGGTCAGAAATGATATTTTTCAAAACTACTTGTTCAACCTCCACATCATCTTCTCACTTTTGCACATCATATAAACAATTTCTCATTGTTCTGAAATGATTATGTACAATTGTCTGCCGTTTTCTACATTACCAGTAGGGGAGAGGGGCAAAACAGAGGAAGGGGAGGAGAGGCTGAGGACATCACCACATTCCTGATTAAACAAGGGTCACACTTGTCGACCATATTGTCACTAGACACAAATCCAAAGTGAGTGAGAAAAACTAATACTTACTGAATATATTCTTCTGGAAATGATGGTGGTGTGCACATGAAACACAGCTTAAACACCAGTCCAGGTCCTTGCATCAAGTGGTTCCAGTTCTCTACATCACCCACGTGAAACATTAAACTTGTATTAGTGTATTATTGTTTACATGTTTATTATTTACATGTACAGTGGGTACAGAAAGTATTCAGACCCCCTTAAATTTTTCACTCTTTGTTATATTGCAGCCATATGCTAAAATCATTTAAGTTCATTTTTTTCCTCATTAATGTACACACAGCACCCCATATTGACAGAAAAACACAGAATTTTTGACATTTTTGCAGATTTATTAAAAAAGAAAAACTGAAATATCACATGGTCATAAGTATTCAGACCCTTTGCTGTGACACTCATATATTTAACTTAGGTGCTGTCCATTTCTTCTGATCATCCCTGAGATGGTTCTACACCTTCATTTGAGTCCAGCTGTGTTTGATTATACTGATTGGACGTGATTAGGAAAGCCACACACCTGTCTATATAAGACCCTACAGCTCACAGTGCATGTCAGAGCAAATGAGAATCATGAGGTCAAAGGAACTGCCTGAAGAGCTCAGAGACAGAATTGTGGCAAGGCACAGATCTGGCCAAGGTTACAAAAGAATTTCTGCTGCACTTAAGGTTCCTAAGAGCACAGTGGCCTCCATAATCCTTAAATGGAAGACGTTTGGGATGACCAGCACCCTTCCTAGAGCTGGCCGTCCGGCCAAACTGAGCTATCGGGGGAGAGGAGCCTTGGTGAGAGAGGTACAGAAGAACCCAAAGATGACTGTGGCTGAGCTCCAGAGATGCAGTCGGGAGATGGGAGCAAGTTGTAGAAAGTCAACCATCACTGCAGCCCTCCACCAGTCGGGGCTTTATGGCAGAGTGGCCCGACGGAAGCCTCTCCTCAGTGCAAGACACATGAAAGCCTGCATGGAGTTTGCTAAAAAACACCTGAAGGACTCCAAGATGGTGAGAAATAAGATTCTCTGGTCTGATGAGATCAAGATAGAACTTTTTGGCCTTAATTCTAAGCGGTATGTGTGGAGAAAACCAGGCACTGCTCATCACCTGTCCAATACAGTCTCAACAGTGAAGCATGGTGGTGGCAGCATCATGCTATGGGGGTGTTTTTCAGCTGCAGGGACCGGACGACTGGTTGCAATCGAGGGAAGGATGAATGCGGCCAAGTACAGGGATATCCTGGACGAACACCTTCTCCAGAGTGCTCAGGACCTCAGACTGGGCCGAAGGTTCACTTTCCAACAAGACAATGACCCTAAGCACACAGCTAAAATAACGGAGTGGCTTCACAACAACTCCGTGACTGTTCTTGAATGGCCCAGCCAGAGCCCTGACTTAAACCCAATTGAGCATCTCTGGAGAGACCTGAAAATGGCTGTCCACCAACGTTTACCATCCAACCTTACAGAACTGGAGAGGATCTGCAAGGAGGAATGGCAGAGGATCCCCAAATGCAGGTGTGAAAACTTGTTGCATCATTCCCAAAAAGACTCATGGCTGTATTAGCTCAAAAGGGTGCTTCTACTAAATACTGAGCAAAGGGTCTGAATACTTATGACCATGTGATATTTCAGTTTTTCTTTTTTAATAAATCTGCAAAAATGTCAAAAATTCTGTGTTTTTCTGTCAATGTGCCTTTCCGTACCCACTGTACATTGTTATAATAACCAATGTGTGATTTCCTGGGGGCATGAGGAGGAGTTCCTCCTCTCTGGTCTATATATCCCAGTCTCTGATGAAATATTTTTTATCCCTGGTGGGGATAAAATTTACCCCCTCCCCCATGAATAATGCTACATAACCAATAAAATACATAAACATATTTTTACCTCATACATCTAAAGTGCTGCAACCTGAGAACAATTCATTCATCTTCTACACCGCTCAGTCCCAAACGGGGTCACAGGAGGGGGGGTGGGGGTGGCTGGAGCCAATCCTAGCCGGCTATCGGGCAAAAGTGGGGTACACCCAGGACAGGCTGCCAGTCCCTGAGAACAATCTGCAGTGCAAATAACAATAAAATCAGAAATGGATTATCACTGCCTGTGTTTGCTACGTGGTCATCCTGGTTCCACTGGCCTTGATCCATTCATGACTTTTCAGGATGTCACTCACCAAGCACAAAGTCTATTTCAGTCCAAAGCCTAGCTAGCAAATTAAAGAAAAGTAAAGAGAAGAAAGGATCCAATTTCACCATCTGATGAAAATGAGCACAAACAAATGACAACAATTGACTGTTACATACTGTAGCGTGTTTATGTTTATGTTGGCTTCATTGTGCTATTTCATTTTGAGATTATTTTCTACTAAATATTGAAGTTTATAAGAAGTTTTCTGGCACTCCTGGCTAAGTGGTGCTAGGGGTAATTTACTTCTTGATTTATTGTTTATGATCACAGCCCCTATGTGTCAAGGCATGAGAGTGAAAATTAAAAAAAATGAAAAAAAAAAAACGTCCCGCAAAAGTTCTGAAATTGTTTTATTAAAGTTAATAATGATTTTATAAATGTTGCTTTAACAGCTACAAGAAATAGCCCAACAGGTTTCCTAGTCTGCTGAGGCTATATAGCTCCACTGTGCTTCTTTTATTTTCATGACTGGAAATGTTTTTACCCAGCACACCTACATAAATAAAAACCCAACATATACTGTATATCCATCTATTGTGTTAGTGGAGGTGCCAACAAGGAACCTTTGGAGATTTTATTGACTTTGAACAATTACCAGACTGGTGACCTGTCCACCCTGGACAGGTCACCAGTCTGTCATAGGGCTGACATGTAGAAAAATGTTTCTATCAAAAGTTACAATTAAATATTCAATGTATTAAAATCTAATTTAAAATGATGTGCCTTCTGTAGGACATGGGCAAACATGTTAGAATATATTTTTTATGAAAATATTGTATGACTTTGAAAGTTACAGTAATCATTATAAAAGGATGTGCACTATGTAGGAGATATACAAATATTTTTATACTAGATTTTGAATAAATACTGTATATCACATAACTTGAAAACTATTGGAATATAAAGCTAATATTGTATAAAGGTTATTACAAATTTATATTAAAGCGTGTGCCATCTGTAGGACATGTGGACAAACATGTCAGAAGAGATTTTGAACCAGCAGGTCATAGGACTTCACAATTATTGAAATATAGTTATAATATTTGTAATAAAAATGATTACTAAATATGCAGAAACTCTATCAAGTGTGTGCACCCTGTAGGATACATGGGGAAACATTTCAGAATAGATATTGAGTTTGCAGCAGTTTGACTTAGAGCTGTTCACTAATAAAAAGGGGGCAGCAGCACTGTGTGTGTCTCAGTCAGAAGGTGTGTCTCTCAGTCAGAAGGTGTGTGTGTCCTGTCCAGACTCTACTCTACAGGAGTAGCCTAACCCACAGACACAACGGAAACAAACGAGTTTCTTTCATAACTTTTCCAACCGACAATCACAGATGGGAGCACTGTCCCACAAATACACTTAGGTGGATTTGGATATTTTCTCCTAAATATGAAGTGGCTAATATTTTGCTGTTGTTAAATCAGTCAAAGTTCGTTTTTACGGGTTGTCACCACCAGTCTGAGGTAAATGGACCTTCAGCAGCGGTGCCGTGAGGGGCGCACGCCCGGCGCCCGGAGGGCCCAGGGGGACAACAACCTGCTGACTGACCGGGTCCTGCGTGCACTCTTGCGCGGAGAAGACAAGTACCTCCCCGCTGCCAACTACTTTAGATGCGTCCAGAGAGAAATTGCTCCGTACATGAGGAGAATAGTGGCTACCTGGATCTTGGAGGTGAGTTAAAGCCAGTACTTCACGTTAACAGAGCTGGTGCTTTAGTTTCTCTCCTTAGCTTCAAAGTTGTATAGTTGTATGGTGCAAGAGGGTGTTATTCTGTTTGGGACCGAGTCACTGACAGTCGCTGTCTGCATGCGAAATGTCAGCTTAACCTGTTTATTTGGTGAAAGGAGAAAGATGGGGCGTTAAAATCCATACGGTCTTTCAGATGGGAACAAAATAGAAGCCGAATTAAAGTTCTAGCCTTGCTATTGCTTAGCCAAGTTACTACTAATGTAGTCTTTTAAAAAAATCTGGATTGTCAGTGGTGTTTTCTCTTTTAAGTGAAGTAATTCACCAGAACTGCTGTCAATGCACAATACGGACATGTGGCCTGGTGCGTAAGTGTGTTGTAACTGTGGAGCATGTTAAGAAGTCAGACATGATGCCTCGTTCGTGCGTTTTAGCTGTTTTATTTAACAACACAGGGAAACGAATGTCATCCCCAAAGAGTTTATGACGTCCCACAGTTCAGAAATGTTTCTAAATAGTTCAGAAGTTGTGCTGAGCTGCCAGTCTATGCGCAGCAGCCTTCGGCTTCATGTTGGAGCCTGACATCTATGAATGGCCCCGTCCTTACAACACTTCACCTTTATATCACCTGGAAACGAATCAGTGTTTGTTTGTATCTTGTTCAGCCTCACTATGTCATGTGGGCTCCTTACAAATCCACATGAGTAGTATAGAACGGGTGATGTGGTTGAAGCCCTTTAGACCGATGATATTCTATCAACTTATTCTTCTGGCATACAGCTGTTTACATGCTGTACCGATGAGCCCTACCATATCAAACCATTCAAACATATTTGATCAGATTTCTCAAACCCATTTGGCTGTAAATTGGATTGTTTGTCTTTAGAGGCATCTTTTTGGCAGTAGAGCCTACTTACCTTTTCTATTCTCCGTTCTGATTTTGATGGAACACTGTGAAACCTCCTATATGTGTTACATTTTCTCTAACTCTAAAGCCTGAATACCTCAACATTTTTATGAGATACAGAAACATGAGGCTAGAAATTGCCGTGGTACTGACAGCAGACACAGCAGCCCTAGGTTATAACAGCACAGATGAAGAAACTGCATTTAATAGTGGAATTGTTGCCTGGTTTGTTTGGGCAGGTGTGTGAGGAGCAGAAGTGTGAGGATGAAGTCTTCCCCCTGGCAATGAACTACATGGACCGCTTCCTGTCAGCAGAGCCCACCAAGAAGCACCAGCTGCAGTTATTGGGAGCTGCCTGTGTGTTCCTGGCTTCCAAGCTGAGGGAGACCAGCCCGCTGACTGCAGAGAAACTCTGCATCTATACAGACAACTCTATCACACCTGCTCAGCTGCTGGTAGGCCATTCAGCAGTGAGCACTGCATTAAAATAGGGACATGACAGACTGACTGTCATGAAGAGGAGACTTGTTTTCACAGCCTATACAAAACATAGTCACATACTGTATGTTTATAGCCCTGTCCTAGACCCCAACTTATCACACACACAAAGATGGGTACTGATCTGTACAGCAAGTAACTCAAGGTTTGAAACCTTTTTTCCTAAGTATAGCATCCAGTTTTTCTGTCTGCCTGTCTGAAGACCTTAGCTCAGATCATGATATCGCAGCAGCTACTGGCCAGATTGGTATGGATTGTATTGTCCCTAGAGGTTGGTTCTAATAGTGTTGGTAATCTCCTGACCTTTTCCTGTTGCTCCTCCACAAGATTAAAAGATCTCTGTTCCCAACACTTCAGGCCACGACTAGGTGTCTGGAAAATATTGCTCTGTTGTATTCTAAGTTCACAGTCAATATTCATGGACCCTCAAGGAGTAGTCCTAATGGTTTGGATAGCCCCCAGGCTTGCCTCCAGTGCCACCTTAAAGCCCCAAATCCTCAGCAGTAGACAAAAAAACATCCATCACCATTTTCATTAATCCCTGCATCTGTCTGTTTAGATCACACTTGAACCTGCCCTTCTGTCCCTCTGTGTCTTCATCCACTCACAGCAAATGGAGCTGCTGGTTTTGAACAAGCTGAAGTGGGATCTGGCTTCGGTAACCCCGCTTGACTTCATCGACCACTTCCTGTCTCAGCCGCCTTTCAGGACAGAGAACAGGTCCATACTCAGGAAACACGCTCAGACCTTTGTGGCGCTGTGTGCCACAGGTATGCATGGTTACATCTCTATATATAAGGTGCTGAAACCTGTCTTGGCCCATCCTTACTTGTTGTTCACTGTACTATTACTGCTGCTATAGTTGTCTCACTGATAAGCTACTGAAGCTCAACTGCAATGAGTCAGTCAGTCTGATGATCAGACAGTTTGGCTGCACCACCTGCAGAAGCTGCCCGTAATCAGCGTGGCCCACCTGACCAGGGAAGAGCTGCTGAGAAGGCACTAAAACCATAATCTGGTGTCGCTCCGAGCCAACCAAACCACATGAAGAGCAATCAAAAAAGCCACCTTGAAGAAGGGTCAAAACACTGGCAGCTTGCTGTGATCTCTGTGTTCCGCTTCTCTGTACCATACAAAAATGAATGTCGCCAAAAAATGTGATTTCTTTTCAATATTTGACAACATTGACCTTTTTGACTAATTGAATGATCAATTATTTATGCATGTCCCCTAATTGAAAGATACTCAAATACAAACTTTTATCTGATTTCTGTTGTAAAAACCAACCTAACCTTCATTTTTTAAACATTTTTTGCAGATGCTAAGTTCATAGCCATCTCTCCGTCCATGGTTGCAGCAGGCAGCATGTTGGCAGCAGTAGAGGGCTTACAGATGAGAATGGCCAGCAATGGCATCATGCCACAGAAACTGATGGAGCAGCTGGCGCAGAGCATCAGGAGTGACCCGGTGGGTACATGTCCATTACATTCACACTGAACCAAGACGTCTGATTTTCACACTAACCAGATCTCTCACTCTTCAGGACTGTCTCAGGGCGTGTCGGGAACAAATCGAGTCTTTACTGGAAACCAGTCTCAGACGAGCACAACAACTATGCTCCGTTACCATGGAAACAAAGAACATTGGTGAGGGGCAGGACCAGTCAACTACACCCACAGATGTCTAGGACATAAGCATCTGAGTGAGTTGAGAATAGAGAAGCTGCTTGAACTGATGGTTGTCCATTTCTGACACCCTTAGAAAAACTCATAATGTGCTGTGTGCTTTGGAACGCTCACAAGTAGCTGGACTTAACAGCTTACTGGAACTGTGGAGATGCTGACTAGATACCATTACATCCAGAACAAAGACAACCACGACTGGAATTTATGTAACACTGAGGAAATGGTTGGAAGACCTACCTTCCATTTAAACCCTGGTCAGATAAACAAGATGCAGCAAACACTTGATGCATCACTGTGGTTTTGCCTCGAGGCTTATTTTAAGCCATTTTCACACATGAATTCTGGACTGTATGCACAGAATCGGGCCTGGACTTTGTCAAGAGTTGCCCTTTCACACATGTGCTGTAGCACACAACAGGAGGTAGTCAGTGTCAGGAGTGGGCTCACCTGACACACAGGTCTCACAGGGGATGTGCCTGGATAGAGCACACAGGACGTGGGACATGATGTGCTCATGTAGCCAGTTTGTAATTTGGTCGTAAACAACAGAATCTCTTGCCTTGTGGCATCAGGTCTTACAGACAGACGCTTCTGAATCACGTCATGTCTCCAGTTAGATACTTTCATTGTTGTCTTCACTGGAAATGACCATTTTCCTTCACCATCAGATGTTTGTATTGTTCTGGTTTCATGCCGGTCATATGATAGAATGTCATTAACATGATAATGTAGCTCTAGCTCTGTGTGAATACGCTGCTATATTCTTACATGGGCTCACTCCAGCTCACTCGGACCTTGAGCGGACTTTGTACTAGGGAGCCACCGGAGTAAAGTCCACATAAGGTCCGAGTCAGCTGACTCGGACTGAGACTGAGTTTACAGTTCTTCTCACCTCAGAGACTGAAAAACCAATATTTTGTAAGAGTTTAAGAATTACATTTACAGATGTAGGCAGACGTTTTCACCGCGTTGTATTTACGGTGCCCCGTTGGTGGCGCCTCATCAATAATGCAGTGTGTTTAACCCTACCTGAGGCTCATAAAATCCAAAGGCTACTATACTGTCCATCAACAGTACAGGGTTCTGAATTGTCCAAACTTATAATATTACAGTATATGGGTTTCACGTCTCTGGTCAAAGATCCACTGCATTAAACATGACTGACACAGCAGTGAACACGATGTGGCATTTTAAATCTGATTTATCACACAGCTGCTCTCTTAACCCTGTATCTATGTTGATTTGGACAGACAATGTGGTGGACATAAAATTGTCTGTAGGTTTTATCAGTAAAAATATTGTCAATTTGGGGTTATTAAAACACAATATGATGTGGCTCTGTTGAAGGCAGAGCTCAGCGCAAGGCAGCACAGTTACTCTGCTGATAGTTGTTATATTTAATTCTTTAGGTGTTGGTCATTTTAATGCTTATTCATGTAATCTATTTGTCTTCATTTTCTGATGGTGTAATGATGTGTAGGCTGTGTCCATGGACCTGCATGGTGCAAACTAAAGTGGACAATGAGGGACATCACAATATGAGATGTAACTTAATTAATTATTATTATGAAATTTCTCAGACACTATGTGGTATGGCCAGTCATTGCAGAGAAGGGGAGAGAGACCCACTGAACGTGGGGGCTGGTCAGACAGTCTGATGACGATGGGGGACATTTCACTATAGCTGCCTTCCACTTGGCTGTGCCGGCATGCCGCTTGTTGTAATGTCGTTAAAATGACCAGTGACCACACCCATCCCACACAAATGGCATCGTACTAGTCGGGTTTTAGAACGCACCATATTCTTTGTTAGGGTATTTGGTTGAAGAATATTTTGAGCATCATTAAATCTAAAAATAGACAGTTTAGTGCAGCTGTACCAAACTCCACAAACAGTGGTACAGTACACAGCCAAAGGATGAACCATAAGACAGAAAAACTGACAGACAGTGCATTATGTAGTAGGCACATACATTACAGTAGTCCACATCAGCTCATATGTCAACCAGCCACAATGAACACAACAGCTGTGAGTGTGGCTCCAGGCCATTCTCTAACCTCAGTGTGTCATGCACTACTCAGCTTGCAATTCAGCATTTGACAGCGTGCGTACAGATGTGAGAGCATAATCCGGGCCATGCATGCTCTCATTTCTGATTCTCTGCTCTCAGATTTCTCACTGGAGTCTGTGTGAAAGTCTGTCCATACTAAAAGTTTTTAAAGCCCACAAAACAAGGTGCGAGCGCTCCTCTGTTTGCAAGTCAGACTCTGAGAGCACAGGAACAGATCTGTAAGAGCAAATCTGTCAGATCATCTGTTATGCTCATGATTCCTCGCTCTCTATAGATGCTGAGCATCCTGTGTTAAATGTGAGTGTAACACTTGATTTGTGCACTGTTTTAATATGATTTTATTTTATATGATGTTTTATGTTTTTCAATGTGTGCTTTGTGACTTTGGACTTTTGATGCTGATTTTATGATTGGTTTTACTGTTTCAAAGGTGTTAACTGGACGTCAGGGCACCACTGAGAATGAGAGCTTGTGCTCAACCACACTTTCCCAGAATAAATAAAGGTGACAATGATGATAATGATGATGATGATGACAGTAGAACAGTGGTTTCAGTTTGACAGAGCCAGTCACTGACACACAGCTGCAAATGGCATTACAAGCACATAATAGAGGTAACTTCATTAATCATTATTATTATTAAATATCTCCAACATTAAACTGTAAAATACTATATAAAAGCAGTTTAATTGAGATAAAGGAATGAGCTCAGCCAGTTCACTTTTTTCTGCAAACTATTCCATCTTTGCAGCAGTCTAGTAACAGAAGGACATCTACTTGTGTTTTGGCATCAAATTTCCTTCTCAATTTGAGGTAGTCAAAGGAGATAAGAGATATCACATTTTATTCCTGTGTGCATTAGAAAAGGGAAATGCATAGTACCTGTCTAAAGGTTTGTTCACAAATAATGGCTTTTGCATGCGCCTCACTATTGTTGTGTATGTGGTGCACAACACAGACGTCCATGGTGCAGAGTGGGGGTCAAAGTTCAAATCTGTTGAACTTTGACTTTGGCTGCGCTGACCTCTGTGCACAGCCAATCATTGTTTCATCCTGGCTTCACCTATATTCACAGAACCCCGGGTTACGGTAACCAACGTTCTGAATTTTCCCAAACCGCCTACGTGGGTTTCATTACCAACCAGCACAGAACGTGCAGCACAAGACCATTGATTTTCACTGTAATGTGAACAAACTTTAAAGAGTCACAGGATTTTATTAGACTGTTTAAAAAAAACTAGAAGCTACAATGAATTTGCTGTATGATGAATTTTTGGTGCTGTTTTTCTGTCAGGATGGTGTGTAAAGATGAATTAAAAGGAAACGGTCTGATAAGCCCATTAATACTGAGTCTGCTGTAAGAAGTGCCTACTTGTTCACCAGTCATACATAAACCAAAAAAATAAGATAACCCACTGTTCATGGGAAAGTGCGAGGAACATCAACTTTGGTCCATCAGTCAGACACCGGCATTTCTGAAGGTAGAGTCCAGGTGGGCTATTGCACCAAGCGGGATTATTCAATTAAACTGAATTCAGCTTTATTTGTATAGCACCAAATCACAACAAAAATGATTTCTTTAGTAAGATCTAGACATTATTATTATCACTATAATTATTATTATTATAGAGGAAAAACCTGACAAATCCCCCTTGAGCAAACACTTGGCAATTATGAGGGATGGGCACTTGGTAGTTTTACTGGTACTGATCAAATTATGCTGGACAAGACTTATGACAGAAACCTGTCAGAAGACAAAGCACAGACACAGTGTGTTGAGTCTGGTCCTGCCACAGAGGACAGACACTCAGTGAGCCTCCCCTGTCACTGAGGGTGTTTTACAGATTGTGTCAGGAGGCTGGAAACGCCACTGACCTGCAGCTCCATCGTAGCCGAACGCTGTGGTGAGGGAGCCCCAGACACTCTGCCTGTTTGCTGTGGCCACCATGGGCCCTCAGAGTCTGGATGATGTCCCCGCTCTGCCTGACACACACACAGACTTGCCCCCATCACTTAAAGGGCCTGTACCTAGACATTTCCAGGAGACTTCCCCGAACCTTAACCTTACACCTCATCATTTTGGTAACGTTTGACAAACAGCCTCCAGACCCCATAAGTAGACTGCTGGTTCCCCGAAGTTAGTAACTCCTGGATTTAATTTGTGTGCAAACCAGTATCCAGAATGAGACAACCCTCACACCTCAGGTTATTTCCTAAAGTGGTGCCGTGTTTCTCATCCACACAGACACCAAGGTTACATGAGGAAACATCCGTCAATGGATCATGTTGATCATGAATACATTTTTGGCAAGCCATTTTTGGGAAGGTACTGCACATATAAAGGAGCAGTGCCCCAACTGTTAAACTGATTTTACCAGTGACGTGCGGTCAGGGGAGGCAGGTGAGGCAGAGCCTCCCCTGTCAATCTTGAAAAGAAAAAAAAGTTAACCACAAAATATAATAAATGTTAATATTTGTCGGCTGGTGTGTGTTGTAGGCCCTTTTGCCGTTCGAATCCAATGTTGAAGGAATTTTTTTCAATAAAGAATAGCAGAATTTCCGTATGTCCCATAGCCTGAATTTAGATAATGGATAAAATGTAGTGCTGTAATTTGTTTAGGCTCGCAGATTAACCATAAAACCCAGTAAAAAAATTACTCGGTGAGGCAAACAGTACGCCTCAAGGCAGAGGGCGCTAGTGAGCCCACAGATTCTTGCGCTACCTACAATCTTCTTCGTGCTTGTTTATATTTCCTTTACAATCCACCTTATCAAAATGGAAGATTACATTTCCAAGATGAGAAAATTTGCAAATCTGGACTTTCAATTTCAACTTTTATTATTTCTAGTTAGAAATAAGCTCAATTGGAATAAATTTTAACCTCAAATTAAATATGGGTCACGTTTGTGTGAAGAATGTTGATATGAGATATAAAACATAATGCATTGTTTGTTAAAAGACAATTTGTTAACGGTTCATTTGTATTTGTAAATCTGACTGTAAAAGAGTCAGTGCCTCACCAGCTGTCACTGGATTTGACCTCTTTCATACCTGGACCACAAGATGAATAATTAGCAATGTGAGCGCTCACTGCAACATGTTCCTCTAGCTTAGATTCCTTGTGCCTTAGATTTTGTGTTATTTATCTACTTTATATTTCATTTGTATTTTGTGGCATTCATGTGGATGGCAAAGTAAGAATTTCATTGTACAGGGAAACATGTTTCCTAACTGTGCATATGACAAAATAAACACTTTGAACTTTGCTGTACTGGATGCTTTAGTTGTGCCAACAGCTGCGAGCCAAGCTCACAGTCAGGGACAGCCCAGACCAGAACCCATTCACCCAACTGCAGCAGGAAGTAAACAGGCTAGTCAGACAGGACTGAGGCTGCCATGGAGGTCACAGAGAGCACAGGGAACATCCTGAGTTGTTTTAATAGAAATCTGTGGTTGACATTTGGCACTTCAAACCTTAGTGATGGCAGGTTGTTTTAATGGAAACCTGCCTTTGTTGGAGGCTCATAGTGAGGCTGGGAGCCTTGATCAACCTCTACAGACAGGTTTGTGAGACTTGCACGTTTGTGGAGATGACTATGACACTCTGAACAGTTTGTGATCAAACACATCCTGCCACAGCGTCACCCTACAGCCACCTTTACACTGTTAAACATCGTAACGGAGTCAATGAATGCTTTGGTTTGAACATAATGTTTTTATGTAAGTGCTGTTGATTTCATGTTGATTCAACTGGAATGTCTGGTCTTTATTTTCAGATGCTGCAGAATAAATCACCCTGAGCTGTTCTGATCCTGAATGATGAGTTGAATGAATGAACTGCTGGAGTTCACTCATCAAATCACGTTTTTAAAGAAACAAAAGGAGCAGACACCTCAGCATTGTTTACAGCTTAGTGAGAAGAAAACATTCCTGATCGGGGTGTTAGGATCGCACCCCCTTCACGGGGTGGTGAGGGTACAAAAAAAAAAAAAATTAACCCAGAGGACTGACTTCGGTGCAAACAGATTTAATAATGTGCTATACAGGAATACAACTGCAGCGAAAAAAGAACTATATAAAACATTGTGGTGGGAGCTGAACCGAGATCTATGAAGACGTTTTCAGGTGATGCCAACAGTACCACAGACACGTGTTGATTTTGCAATTTAAATTTGATTTATCAATTTTTAGATGAATTTGTATAACCTGGTTCCAGCCGTCAGCCTATCTACTCACCTGTTTGTCCTGGACTCCTCAGCCGTCACTGCCCTACTCCGGTTCAGTATTGTACATGGACTTTGTTCTGTTGTTACTTTGTGTTTTTCTTTTCCATTAAACCTCCATTTTTCCGCTAGCACCCGGGTCTGCAAACTTGAGTCCTACCCTAGTTCTCCCTCACCCTCACCCTCCTGGTGAGGGGGGACTAAACCCTAATGCATTTATTGCAGAGTAAAAACTCATATCCTCAGTGCCTCCTGTGGAAAGTGACACTGCCCCTCATGTATTATAATAAATTCTTAGAAGTAATGTTTGTTCTTCATCTACCAAATAAGTACACCACAACATTAAACTCACCTGGTGGGTTTAATGTTGTGACCTTGACCAGTCTGTGGCTACACCGCCCCATACACAGCAAAACGCTAACCAACGTTGCT
>NW_018128007.1:892819-894545 GCF_001952655.1 Monopterus albus | reverse complement strand
ATGAAATGCGGCTCCACTTTGCCTACCACTACAATAAGTGGATAGCATAGAGTATCTGCAGCAGAAACAGTAGCGCTTCGAGAAGTGTTGAGCCGATATTATTTGGTGGAAAGAGGGCTATAGTATCCCAGTTTTGTACATACTTCTACAAACCACACAGCTAAATCCTTCCTTGATGGTCTGTAACTTGGGGGCAGTGAGCAAGACTCTCTGGGTAGCAGCAAGATCAGTGAGCTCTTTGATTGCCACTGTAACAGCTGGCAGATTTTGAGATGCCATCACCAGCTCTTCTATTTTGTCACTGACTTCTCCCAAGCCAGCTGTATCATCATCTTTACGGCAGCTACAAGCACAAAACATGAGCAATAAGGTAAAAATCATCTGTTTATGGGTAGTGACTGACACATAAATTACTGTATATTACTATTGTAAGACAAATCCTACATAACAGTTCTTCTTGAGACTGTAATCTTAAAACATGTACATTTTTGCAGTTTCTTGCACTTAATAATGTTGATAATTTGAATGCATACCTCAGTCTCTTCCTCTTTGTTCCCTGGAAGCTATTAAAATCTTGTTCTGGTACAGCAAGAACATTTCGAGCATTTTGTTTCCAGTGAGGTACAGGGTATGAGCTGAAACCTGGTTAAGGAAAAAAAAAAAACAAAAAAAACAATGAGTCATTTTTCTCACCTAAAAGTCAGGCATAAGAATATTGTGCAGAGGTAACATTACTTGGTAAAGTAAATAACTAATATCAGCTTATGAAAACTTATACATACACAACAATACATTCTAAACCTGGGGCGTTGCTGGACATAAAGCTCTACTGGGGCACAGAGCAGCCACCCACCCCCAAACTCATGTTACAACTATTTATTTTCCTCTAGAATATATGTTCAATAAGTGAAATGTGCTGTATGAACTGAAAAATGTTCTGATATCCAATTACAGGAGTGAACAAGGCTTGGGTTGAAATCGTCATTATTTATTTCCATTATTAGTCCCATTGTGGTATTATACACTGCTCAAAAAAAAAATAAAGGGAACACATGGGAAAATAAGACATTCAACTATGTAATGAACAAGGTATTTAATAAGAATATTTCATTCATTCAGATCTAGGATATCTTATGTTGTGTTCCCTTATGTTGAATTTCATATGTTGATAAATGTTGATAATCTGAAGCAAAGACAATCAGACCTTACACTCACACACTATTCTCGTGCAGACAGTTTAGTCATCTCAGTATGTATCTGCACGACTTCCTGTTGTTCTGAGTCTCTCTGCACAAAGCATTTCATGGGCACAGGTCAAGTCTTTCCAAAGGTCAAACAGATTAAACAATTATTTGAACAGTTTTGCAAATACATAACATAGCACTATATCATTTTATCAAGAATTTCTTTCTACATACCCCAAAGCTGAGATTGGCTCTCTATGTCAACGTAAGATAACTTGAACATTTATACATGTTATAAAGCACTTTAAAACATTCCGATGCTTGAAAAAGGCTTTGAATACACATTTACGTACTGAATTATCTGTTACTGAACAATGATGAATTCGCAGTAAAAGTAACACTAGTTCAACAGTACCAAAATACTCTTTAAACCAACAGCAAGTACTTGAAATCATCATAGTATGTTCGCAACACTTTCGTTTTACTACTACTCTAGTATGCATTACAATCTCAAAACCTTTACTAGCGTAAAGCAACGCAAG
>NW_018128007.1:885821-890721 GCF_001952655.1 Monopterus albus | reverse complement strand
CTACATTCAACATTACCCCTTCAATTTCCAACTTCAGACTGATCACCCTGTCTGACACTCTTTTCACCTCTAAAACATTCCTCATGAGCTCCTCCTTCAGGATCACTCCTACCCCATTTCTCTTCCTGTCCACACCATAATAAAACAGTTTGTATCCCCCTCCAATGCTACGCGCTTTACTGCCCTTCCACCTGGTCTCCTGTCACACAGTATTATTATTATTATTATTATTATTGTGCCAGACAGAGTAACCATCATCAGAGCAGTCCAAACTGCACCACACCTACAACAGTAAAAATACAATAGCAGAGAGGAGATCCTAGATTCATCTATCTGACTGTAAGCTGGTGACGCCCTTATTCTCATAACACAGGCCAGGGACAGTTAGTTACATGCCAAGCTCCCTAAGGCAAGCCTGACTACACAGGGGACTTTTTCCAATAGGAAAGAGTCGTCTCAAACTCAGTGAAGAAACCATCGGCTGATGGGTGCATAGGGTGTGATATAAAATATGCAGGGACAGGTAGAAGAAGGGCCAGGACACCAGCTGAGAAACAGATGTCACATCTCCTCCCTTAGGTAGTTTTCACAGTATTAATGCATCTCGAGTGGAAAAAGAATATAATAGTTGAAAGGCCTCACTATACAGGATGTAATGAATTTAGAATCAGAATGTTGTCAAAAGTGAATGGTTTGAACAAATGATGTTTATTGTTTGACCCCATTTTACCTCACTGAAGTAGTGCATTGGCACAAACCTACAAGGTCCCTCAGATCTTTGAGTCAGTATTTTTAGAAGTTCCTAGAGACAGATATAAAGACTGGGGTGACCGTGCTTTTACTGCTTCAGCCCCTAAATTGTGGAACAGTCCAACTTCTAATGTTAGGTCAGCTACTGACCTCAGTGCTTTTAAATCATTGCTTAAAACATATTTATTTGGTTTGGCTTATGAAAAACAGTAGGCCTGATGAATTCTTTTTAACTCCTTTTGGGTTTAAGTTGTTGAACATATGTTAACTGTGTATATGTGTTATTTTGCCTTTATTTTCATTTTTATTTTTGGGCTGATCTTAATTACTCTCTTTTAGTAATCTATTGTGTTTCTATTCTGCTATGTAAGGTGCTTTGGTCAGCTGAATGATTTTAAAGTGCTATATACACAAATTTGATTTGACTTGATTTGATACTGCAAGGCAAATCAATGTTAGCAATTATATTGTTTGTATTTGTTCTACTGTGGGACTACGATTAGGAACAGCCCCCCAGTCAATTTGTAGTTGTTGAACATATGTTAACTGTGTATATGTGTTATTTTGCCTTTATTTTCATTTTTATTTTTGGGCTGATCTTAATTACTCTCTTTTAGTAATCTATTGTGTTTCTATTCTGCTATGTAAGGTGCTTTGGTCAGCTGAATGATTTTAAAGTGCTATATACACAAATTTGATTTGACTTGATTTGATACTGCAAGGCAAATCAATGTTAGCAATTATATTGTTTGTATTTGTTCTACTGTGGGACTACGATTAGGAACAGCCCCCCAGTCAATTTGTAAGAACTGGCAGACTACAGGATTACCGTGTATACCATAAGGGCATGACAAGTCTTTTTCTCTAACCATTGAACAATGTTAATCTTTCTTTACTGTTTCCACCGGAGAGACAAAGGAGACATTCCTCCATTATCAGCCGATATCCTGAAAACTATACCTGCTATGTGCGCTCTGTTACCAGCAAGAATGCCCACTACCTGTCACCGGCCTTGTGCAAGGAAACCTTCAACATCACTATCCTGCCACCTGGTTTGTGAACCAAACCATCTCAAGGGCAGACACATGGTGGACATGCGGAGACAGCAAGCTGAGACCAAGACTCCCCTCACTGTGGCAGGGCAGCTGTGCCCTGGTGCAGCTGCTGATGCCCCTTCACATGCCTCCTTGAGAGAAGACAAGGAGCCAGGGGAAAGCTGTTATCTGTATCCCACCTACATCGCAGGACCAGAAGATAAGGCAGGCCCCAGAGGAACGGCTAATAACAGAATGTACATAGATGAAATTGGTATATGAGTTCAAAGTTAAAAATTAAATACAAACAGAGTTCGAACCTTTTCTTTCCCGGTGGTTCACAGTAAATGAAGATGAGGACTAGATTACTATTGCAGGACATATGATGAATGATTGATATGCTGGTTAATTAGGATGAACTTAATGTTGATTGCTCGGCTTATTAATTTACTATTTTTGCATTTATTGTTTTGCATATTAATTTTTTCAATTTTGCATTGAAAAAAGAGAGATATGAACGATTCGTGCTTTGATAATTAGGAGGACCTTGCTGTTGATTAATTTTCCATTTGTCGGTTGTTTGCCTTATTTGTTTTCCATTTTGTATTGAAAAATGCTGCCTGATGCAGTTACAATGGAAATCTGCTTGCATGTAGCCGCTGACATGTGCACTGTGCTGCCGGAGGTGTTCATCCACCCCTCCAAATTATTGAACTCAGGTGCCCCACTCTCTTCCATAGCTACAGGTGCAATCAACCACCCAGGCATGCATCCAGCTTCTACAGACAGTTGTGAAAGGATCAGTCACTCTCAGGAACTCAACAAACTCCAGCTTGGTGCCATGATGGGATGCCACTGGCGCAGTGGGTCTACTCCTGACACTAGTTCAGACTTTCAGTAAACTTTCTGTTGATTTTAAACAGTCCTCTCCTGTCTTCACTTCTCATGCTTCCAACAAAAGAATTGGGTTAATTTTTTATAAAAAACCATGCTTCCCCCCTCCCCCCTCTCTGCCACCCTTCCACACAAAGAGCAATAAAACTCTGGACCTACTGTAGGCTAATGCCTGTTGTTTAGTCTCTACTGCTGTTCCTGATTCTCTCCAGTGCTGCTCTGCCCTGTTGATTTGCTTATTTGTGCTGTGTAAAATGTAATGTTCTGATGATGCTACTTTTATAATCCTTGTGCATATTGGTTCTAATGCTTTGTTGCCTTTATGTAACTGTTTATTTTAAGACTAAGTGTTCTGTGTTACTACGTACTTACGTACGCATGCGCCGCGCGGAGTGGCAGCAGGTTACAGCAGCTGTGTCCTTTTCTGTGTTTTTATGAAGTCCTGTTCTTATGTGTCTGTTCTTATGGTGTTATGTTGGCTGTTCTCTATTGCTGCTGTAACACAGAAATTTCCCCACTGTGGGATCAATAAAGTACCTACTCTACTCTAGCTCCACCAACAAACTGCTGAAGTACAAGCTTGTGAGCAGCACCTGAAGGCAGCACGGCTCTTCTATAATAAGAAGGAACAAAGTCGGCTTCTGCTGGCTCCACTGTTAATCACATGTATTGATTAGTGTTGTTGGGTGTTCACTTTGTTGTGTCTGTGGATTTTAAACCGACTGAATTCTAACGTGTTTCCATGGACAAAATGGAAGTCAGTGTGTTGTCCTGTGAAGTGATGGAGACATGTCTGTGTGTGTTCAGTCTATCAAGCTGTCTGGACACAGAGGAAAGCTGTGCTTCTCTGGCCTCAGCTCTGAGCTCCAACCCCTCCCATCTGAGAGAGCTGGACCTGAGCTACAACCATCCAGGAGAGTCAGGAGTGAAGCTGCTGTCGGGTGGACTGGAGGGTCCACACTGGAGACTGGACTCCCTCAGGTACAGACGGACCACAGACAGCAGCAGCTCTCACACTGTGTCTCTGTCTCTCTGACTCTGAGGAACTCTGGTCCATGTTTAATGGTGGATGTGAGTGAAGGTGTCTGACTCTGTCTCTTCCTCCAGGGTGGACCATGGTGTACCACAGAGACTGAGACCTGGTTTGAGGAAGTGTGTTTAAGTTTGATTCCTGAGAACCCAGCTGCACGTTTCACCAGATGTGGACATTTCCTTGACTGAAGGACAAAGATGAGTTTCTGCAGAGCTTTATTCAGGATTTAGCTTCTGGTTTTTGTCCATCAGTGAACCCTCTGACCTCTGTCACCATGTCCACACACTCAGGAGGGATCCGATTGGCTGCTGCAGGTTCCCCTGATGATGTTTGTCAGCAGCACATCCACTGAGGTGGACTGTGTGACATCAGTCAGGACCTCAGGACTCAAGCACATTTCAAGAACAGAACAGCAGTGTTTTAGATGGTTAAAGTGCAGCTTTAAGAGCAAGGACAGGATTCCTGACAGTGTCGATGCTTTGACACTTTGATTCCATCAGTGCAGCTCAGAATAACATGAGGAGACTCTGTGCTGATGGCTGGAAATCAAAGCTAAAGCCTCGGTTGTCTCTGATTAGAAACATCATCCAGCCACTGTTCAATATCTGGCATGACTAGAAATTGCAGCGTGTTCTTTTATGAAGAATAATCAGAGTCAAATATCACCTTTCAAACATTTATTATCATAACTGAATGGACCTTTGAATAAAGCAATTTACAGAGCTCTGGGTTCCGTCTCTATCTGAAGCCCTGACCTCAACAGCAAAACCGTTCAACTCGTCTTCAGGACGAGAGGGAACACTGTCCTCCTCAACTCAGTTGATTTTATACAATTTCAAATGTACTATTGTAGGCTGGTCTGGTCCTCTCGTGCTGTTCCATTGGTCCATCTATCCATCCGTCCTCCTCCTGCGTTCTTCCTGCTCCAATGGGAAAGGCAGCTTCCTAAAGAGGGAGGAAATTCTACTCTGTCTAAATTCCTACACTCACTTCTTTCTTTGTTACTAACTAACTACATTATATGAGACATGGCTTTCTGTTTGGCTAATTAAACTGTCTTGTCTCTGTGTGTATGTATATGGTCCTGCCTTGAAGTTGTCTCCTCTTCCTGGCTTTTAGGTTTAATCTCTGTTTATTATCCTTGTCCAGTGGTGTCCCAGTGACCTCTTCAGCCAGGTGGTGATAATAA
>NW_018128007.1:879263-879834 GCF_001952655.1 Monopterus albus | reverse complement strand
GCTGTAAATCTAATGAGTTCTCAGTGTTTAGTGAATCAGTCTCCCTTGCTGTTAAACAGTCCCCAGTTGGCTAACACAGTAAATACTGACCAGTGATTCAATGCAGACTTAAGGTGATATGTAACTACATAAACATAAACACAACTGTGAGAGTAAAATATATAAACTTATGTATGCTCTAAACTAAATCCTAATTATTCATTTTCTTAATATGATAGAATAATCATATGCACACACAGTAAACAAACAAGTTAACTAATCAACAAACATAGTATCAATCTTCTACTAACTAAATTCTTAATTCAGTCTAATATTAAAACTAATCCTAATGTATTATTTTGTTAACAATTTTACTCAACAAGATATAAACTTTTGTTTGGTTCTCATTCATCAGACTAATAGATACAGTGCCTTGCGAAAGTATTCGGCCCCCTTGAACTTTGTGACCTTTTGCCACATTTCAGGCTTCAAACATAAAGATATAAAACTGTAAGTTGTTGTGAAGAATCAACAACAAGTGGGACACAATCATGAAGTGGAACGAAATTTATTGGATATTTCAAACTTTTTT
>NW_018128007.1:858707-878915 GCF_001952655.1 Monopterus albus | reverse complement strand
TACAGTGCCTTGCTAAAGTATTCGGCCCCCTTGAACTTTGCGACCTTTTGCCACATTTCAGGCTTCAAACATAAAGATATAAAACTGTAATTTTTTTGTGAAGAATCAACAACAAGTGGGACACAATCATGAAGTGGAACGAAATTTATTGGATATTTCAAACTTTTTTAACAAATAAAAAACTGAAAAATTGGGCGTGCAAAATTATTCAGCCCCCTTAAGTTAATACTTTGTAGCGCCACCTTTTGCTGCGATTACAGCTGTAAGTCGCTTGGGGTATGTCTATCAGTTTTGCACATCGAGAGACTGAAATTTTTGCCCATTCCTCCTTGCAAAACAGCTTGAGCTCAGTGAGGTTGGATGGAGAGCGTTTGTGAACAGCAGTTTTCAGTTCTTTCCACAGATTCTCGATTGGATTCAGGTCTGGACTTTGACTTGGCCATTCTAACACCTGGATATGTTTATTTGTGAACCATTCCATTGTAGATTTTGCTTTATGTTTTGGATCATTGTCTTGTTGGAAGACAAATCTCCGTCCCAGTCTCAGGTCTTTTGCAGACTCCATCAGGTTTCCTTCCAGAATGGTCCTGTATTTGGCTCCATCCATCTTCCCATCAATTTTAACCATCTTCCCTGTCCCTGCTGAAGAAAAGCAGGCCCAAACCATGATGCTGCCACCACCATGTTTGACAGTGGGGATGGTGTGTTCAGGGTGATGAGCTGTGTTGCTTTTACGCCAAACATAATGTTTTGCATTGTTGCCAAAAAGTTCGATTTTGGTTTCATCTGACCAGAGCACCTTCTTCCACATGTTTGGTGTGTCTCCCAGGTGGCTTGTGGCAAACTTTAAACGACACTTTTTATGGCTATCTTTAAGAAATGGCTTTCTTCTTGCCACTCTTCCATAAGGGCCAGATTTGTGCAGTATACGACTGATTGTTGTCCTATGGACAGAGTCTCCCACCTCAGCTGTAGATCTCTGCAGTTCATTCAGAGTGATCATGGGCCTCTTGGCTGCATCTCTGATCAGTCTTCTCCTTGTATGAGCTGAAAGTTTAGAGGGACGGTCAGGTCTTGGTAGATTTGCAGTGGTCTGATACTCCTTCCATTTCAATATTATCGCTTGCACAGTGCTCCTTGGGATGTTTAACGCTTGGGAAATCTTTTTGTATCCAAATCCGGCGTTAAACTTCTCCACAACAGTATCTCTGACCTGCCTGGTGTGTTCCTTGTTCTTCATGATGCTCTCTGCGCTTTAAACGGACCTCTGAGACTATTACAGTGCAGGTGCATTTATACGGAGACTTGATTCCACACAGGTGGATTCTATTTATCATTATTAGTCATTTAGGTCAACATTGGATCATTCAGAGATCCTCACTGAACTTCTGGAGAGAGTTTGCTGCACTGAAAGTAAAGGGGCTGAATAATTTTGCACGCCCAATTTTTCAGTTTTTTATTTGTTAAAAAAGTTTGAAATATCCAATAAATTTCGTTCCACTTCATGATTGTGTCCCACTTGTTGTTGATTCTTCACAAAAAATTACAGTTTTATATCTTTATGTTTGAAGCCTGAAATGTGGCAAAAGGTCGCAAAGTTCAAGGGGGCCGAATACTTTCGCAAGGCACTGTATGTGGACTGTCCTGCCGGCACTCTGTCCTTCTACACAGTCTCCTCTGACACACTGATCCACCTCCACACCTTCAACACCACATTCACTGAACCTCTTTATCCTGGGTTCAGGATCTATCCTGGTTCCTCAGTGTCTCTGTGTGGTGTGTAGGTGTTTCAGTCTCCTGTGAAGATCAGCTGCTGAGGTCAAAGGTCACCCTGTTCCCCATCCCACTCTCTGTATTGTGAAGCAGATCTGTCTCCGACTCAGACACCAAACACTCATTTGTCTGATTTCATCACTTTGACCATCAACATCTGACCAGTTCAGTCAAATGGTTTTGATTCTGTGTGATGATTATTGTTGTCTTCACTCTGCTGTTGTTGCTGCCAGGATCCACTGAGTAGCATCCAGCTCTGCTCAGGGTTTAGTGGCTCCTTGTTATAATGCCTCTGTACTTTGACCTGTGAGGCTCTGGATGCAGGACTTTTACTTGTGAAGTGATAGACTTCCTCTTTACGACATGGTCACATCGTGGTTTCCCTTGATGTCCCGCTTTCCGTAGGAGGTCGGTTACACATCCTCAGAAATTAATGCTGCCTGTCATTGAGAACTGTATTTCACATGAATTAGATACAATCAAAGGAAGAAGAAGAAGACATTCTAAGGAGTTTGAACTCTCAAACATACTGGGAATTCTGCTAATATGCTAATTTGGTTGCTTTAAACCAAAAAAACAAAAATTTAATTCAACTCGCCAAGTCAGAAGCTCATGTTGTGTTGGTGTCTGAAAATAAACATGGGGCAGTGTGGGGCCACAGGCCAGATCCATCCTGAGGAGCTTCTCAGAGTTTCACTCAACTTTACTTACAGTGCACGTGGTCCTGATTTGAACTGTACTTTGTACAGTCTGGAACATTATGACCCTGATGATTCATCTCTGTGTATGATCCCACACTAGTCTGTGTCCTTCTGTCCTGAGCTGTACTTTTGTAATAGAACAATGAATCCACCTTAAAACAAGAGACGAGCTGTTTGTATCAGTTGGTTTAAGTACTCCGCTCTTTTACTCATGTAAAAGTAGTAATACAAGCCTGGAAACACTTTGTTACAAGTAAAAGACTCTCATTCAAAGTACTATAATGTTTGACATCAACACGGTAAAAGAACCAAAAGTAAAAATTTTCATTACACAGATTGAAACCTTTCACATGAATGCATATTAATAATGTATCTATGCAGCATATAGAACGTATACACACACATACTGGATTATAATTAATGATGCACTGACACGTTTGTCACCTTCATGTTGTAGCTGGTACTTTATGTACTCCTGAACAGCTTGTGATTTGCCCTCGGATCAACAAAGTCTTCTATGAACATATCAAACTATCTTGACATTGCATTAGTTGACTGTCTGATGTCAGACCACTGAGCTCTGTGATCAGCTCTGTCCTCTCTGGCTCCGACTCCTGCTCAGCATCTTTGTTTTCAGGATGAGCTGCTGGTTTGTCGGTCAGCAGAGCAGCCAGGGTAATGGATATCAGATATGGGCTGCACACAAACAGCACCACATACACTGGGAGTCAGTTTAAGGCTGTTCACCTGAGACACCCAGGTTCCCCTGTGGGCCTGGTCGGCTGTGGCTCAGGACGTAGAGCAGGTCGGCCCCTGACGGTAAGGTCAGCGATATGATCTAGTTCCTGTTAGTACTCTGGCTGCAGCATTTTGGATTAACTGCAGGTTGCCCTGGCTCTGGAGCTCTCCATCTCTGATGAGCAGTCACCGGCCACATCAACCTGCCCTGTGTTTGACTGTTAGTTGTTGTGTTTGTTGTGTCTTGTTGTTTTTCTTTTCTTTTCTCTTTCCTCTATCCACTCACCCCAACCAGTCAGGGCAGAAGGCTGCCCACCAAGAACTGGGGTCTGTCGGACGTTCCTTCTGTTAAAGGCAGTAAAAAGGTTATTTATCTATCAGAACTGATACAGGGAAAGAAACATATGTTTCCATGTCCTGACATCAGTCAATCAGGTGTCCGTTCTGCTCTTTAAAGGGGATGAGAGGAGCTGGTTTGACTGGACAGAACTAAAGCCAGACTCGACTCCACCTGGCACCATTTATTCCTCCCTCTCGTACACAATGCACCCAGTAACGCCTGGCTGTGCATGAAGGTGCTCTGCACCTGTGATCACCAAAACTGCAAAACACTGTTGAGCAAGCTCATATTCACTCATGCCTGGAGATTATACACCCTGTTGCAGGAAAATGAGCCCCTTGTCTCTAATACATGCCTCTTACAAAGCAATGTAGCTATAGGTTTCCAAAAAAGAAACTGAGATGGCACTGAGATCATTTTTAATAACTACAGTACTGAAGTGGTACAGTTATAAGGACATCTTTCAGCAGCAGTGTTGTGTGCACTGAAAACAATGTCAACAACTTATTGAATCACAAGCGCTAAGTCACTGCTCAATCACAACAATTGCAATTAGCTTCTCACCAGATGAAGTTAAAAGCTGGGTGTGCAGTGCTCCAGTGTTTTTTGGAAAGTGTGCCTTTGTCAGGGTGGAGTGGAGCATAGAGGCACTACAACACACAGTCATACATATCATCTGGAATTGACACATCCATAACAGTAATGATACAAGGATCAAGAATCAGAGCCATAATTATACAGTATAGCAATAGTAATAACAATTATTGATATTGTCTAAAAGCTACACTTGTGTTTTCAGATTTTCTGTCTTCAAAAAAGAGCCATATAATTATATTTATATATTGGTATTTCATTGGTCTTTTTTCTGGTTTTCTGACTAAATAGGTAACTTAAATATTTACAATGATTATTTTACAACCATTGGCCCAGCCCACTGAAGAATGTTCCTATTAGTTTGTCGAGATTAAAAAGCGCCCAGTGAAAGAAGGGATGAGACAGAGGGATAGTCCCAGTGAAAGGCAAGGTCAGGAGGGAGCAAAGACCCAATGTGAGATCAGCCTCCTCATCCCAGACTCCCAGGATCCAGGGCCACAAATGCTACATGTCAGGAGCTTAAGGGATGGAAAGCCTCAACCTGCTTAGGCACACAAGGTCTCCAGCCTCACACTGGAAGGGTGTACAGGGTTTCCTGCAGCACTCTGGGCTCCAGGGGGTGACAGGTCCTCTTAACCTGTGCTGCAAGCTCATACAGGAAGGAGGATTTACTCCACATTGTTCCTGGGACATCTCATATCACTGTTTTTGTCCCCCCCACCCCCCAACAAACCTACATCACCAGTAGCTGTCCCAACACCATCCTGAACTGCTGCGTACACCCTGCCAGCTCCCTCACCCTCTCAGTCATTTCCCTGGCTGCTCCAGGGGAAGGATACTGAAGTGCCGCTGTCTTTGTACTAATCACAATGTCTTTGAGTTTTTCACAGAGGGTGTTGCTGCTCTGGGACACTCGCACCCGCACTTCAGGAGACTTGACCTGGCGTGACAGTGTGTCGCCAATGAACACCAGCTTGTGTGCACTGAGGATGACAAACTTGCTGTGCGCCACAAAGATTTTGGGCGGCTGATTGGAGTTGACGGCGGTGAAGAAGGCGTCAATGGCGTTGGTCACTGTTGTGATGTTTTGCTCGCACTGTTCCTGGTAGAAGAGGAGGAGCTGCCGGTCGCCGTGACACAGTTTGGAGGAGGAGGAGCCTCCAGAGCCGTTCTGGGCCAGCTGGTTGGCTAGAGGGTGGTGGGGGGATGGGACCCAGCCTGTCATGTCGTTGTTGATTGGTTGGCTGACTTCCTGCTCTAGCCGCTCAAACTGTTTAATCTGGAAGGAGAAGAAGAGTAAGGAGACAATTAATACTTACTGATAACACGTAGAGCTGCAATGATTAGCAAAGTAGTCAATTGTTTCACTGTTGAAAATTTAAAAAAATTGCCAAACATTCTCTGGTTTCAGTTTCTCAAATGTCTTTTCTTAGTTGTATACAATTTTAGGTTGAAACACTGGGCTCTGGGATCTTTAACTGTATTTGATTATGCTAAACAAAAACATAATCACAGTAATAACACAGTGACAGGCTCAAATGCAAACAAGAACCTTTAGCCTAGCAAAAGAGTATGTCAAGTCTGTTAAAACCAGTTTAAATACTTAAAATTGTTTAGAATTGTAAACAACATGTAGCCTGGAAGGGTAGCCTGTTCTCTCACACACAGGTACCTGCTGCTGTTCCAGTTGTGTCTTGTTGTGTCGGATGATATTGCCTTTCTCTAGTAGCTGTCTCTGGTTCTTCTCAAATTCTTCTTTTCCCTATTAGATCAACACACAAACAGTTACACCTGTTGCACACACTCAGGCGGCTGATTGAAAACACATCTCTTTACTTGTGAACCAGTTGGAGCATTTCAAGTAATTTACAGCCTCTGTCTCCCCCGTGTGGTAGCAAACTGGAAGTGCAACAACTCTTCCTCACAGATTGCATACATTTCTTGTGATGCCTTGCTGACACACATTAACTTGCTTGGTGAAAAAAACATTGTTGACTCTTCACAGGGTTATGTAGTCATTCTGACAGGAGTGCATGTGTGTGAGACAGAGTGAGTGTGGTCCCCACAGAGTTGTTGACTATGACTAAGGGCCATGACTTATCATACACCAAGTTGAAGTCATTAATCTCGACCTGACTTCTTATAGTTTAATGACATAATTTGTGCTGCCATGATGTTCTTTCCATATACTGAGCTGCGAACTTGCATTCAGACTGAACACATTCAGAGCCAGCTGCTTCATCTGCTCTGGCAAACATACACGGCAGCACCAGCAGGACAGGATGCACAGTGCTGAGACTCAATAAGATATAACTTGGTACCATTCAAAAGTGAAAAAATATAAGTGCTTTCATGCATAGTACAGGCTACACATGAACAAACAAATGGAACAGCGACTCGTGTTTGACTATTTCATGTGGAGCTTCGCTGTAGAACAAACAAACAAAAGAAAACAAAAAAGACAAACTCCATCTATGAAAACTAGGCTGAAATGTTTTTGTTTAACTAAAATGAACAGTAATCAAATTACTAGATTGCGACCACAACTACTATTTATGTTAAATCAACAAACTCAATTATGGCAGAATGAAGACCAATAATGTCCATATTCTGTATATTGTTCAGTAATAATGTGTCCATAATATAATTGTGACTCCAGTGTTAACACAGCTGTACTTGTTTTATGTTGAAATAAATGCTTTAAACATTCATGTTGAAAATTATATGATTAATAACCGGTTAAGTGACAAAGATCTTAGAATTATAATTGTAAAGAAGTTTCTTCTTTACTTTCCAGCTAATAAAATGGCCTCTTATGTCTCTACATATGTAATTGTATGTAACTGTGGATACCTGTAAGTGGACATAGTCATAGTCCTCCATCCAGCCTTCCTCTGTGGTCTCATATGGCCTGTCCACACCTTCCTCTTCCTCTGCAGCTGTAAACTTTGGTGGAGAGGGGAGGGGCCGTGACTGAATGTTCACCTTCTCCCCTCCCTGGTAGCTCCCACTTCCTGATCCTGTCATGTGTCCGCTAATCTCCCCTGGGACTGGAGGAAGTGGCAGCTGTTGCTGCTGCCGGGTGGTGCGTTTGAAAAGAAGTGAGGCGTTACCATGGAGAAAGGAGGCGAGCTGTTTGGCATCATCCGGAATGCCTCGCGCTGTCATGATTAGTCGATCTAAATCATCCCCTCCTGGTGACGGTGCAGAGAGTGCTGTGTGCGACCAGGAAATGGCGTCTAAGCTCTGACTGTGTCGAATCAAACTTTGGAAGACCTCCTCCATCTTCCCCACCTGACGGCCAAGTTTGGTCTGCAGTGAGCGGTCCGTGGCCTGGGCAGCATTCGCGACAGCCCCACGGGCAAATTCCAGAAAGTCTCGGACAGTGGTGCGGACCCGGTCGGCAGCCTGATGAATGGCCGGAAGGTTACCTTCCAGGTGAGCAGGGCTTCTCCAGTTACCTGTGATGAATGACATCATGAGGGAAACGCTAGACTCGACAGCTTGCTGGAGGCGAGACAGACGCTCCATGGCCTGCTCCAGGTCCAAGATGAGGGGTTTCCCTGAAATGGAGCCAGGGGTAGGATGTGTGGAAGAAGAGGAGGTGTCTCGGACAGGGACCATGTCTAAGGATGAAGCAGAATGGTTGCTCCGTGTGCTTCCTGTGCTTGAGGCAGACAGCCGCTTGAAGGACATGGTCAGATCTTCACTGGTGGACTGGGCATCACGCCCGACCTGGGAAACACAAATCACCACTGGAATAACATTCTGCATTAATGCAGCATACACAGAAGCTTCACTAGCAGTTTCCTCATGTTCTGATGTGTGTCTTTGTGCTAGGCTAGCAGCGTCTATGTGATCAATAAAACTAGGGGGGGTTTTATGTTTCCACAGTGGAAACTAGATAAAACCTAAATAAAACATAAACAAATAGAAACTGAATGATAAGGTGGAAGATGGTAGAATGGATAAATTAGTATTACTGTTTTAATGCAAAGTCTTATTAAACAACAGCTAACTTGTAGTTAATACTAATATTAACTACAGCATTTAAATTTATTGGCTGTTCCGCTTAAAGCTGGACAAGATGTAGGATTAAATCTACAGGATATACTGAGGAGAAGGAGCATGTTGCATTGTCACAGAACAGAGCCACATAATGCCAAATTAAAAATGCACAACAAAAAAAAGACTAACACAAACATCTTTAATAAAATGTAGGAATGCTCCTTTAACTGTCCTACTGTACCTGTGGTGGGACATCGTAGACATAGTGCTCTCCCCTCTCTCCTCCTCTCTCCTCTCGTTCCCGGGGGAAGTCATAGACATCCTGGGTGGGGTGACCTCCGGTCCGCAGGCTGGCTGGGATGTCGTAGACCTCCTGGGGGGCCTGGCTGACTCCACCCCTGTCTCCATGATAATGCTTGTCAGCCAGGATGGGGGGTGGGACGTCGTACACATCCTCTGGAATGGGTGGCTCATCGTCATCGTCGTTAAGGTTGGCCAGGTACTGGCCAGGGGAGATCGGGACCTGAGGTCTGAGTTTGGCAAAGTGGGGCGGGACGTCATAGGTCTCCTCTCTGATTGGCTGAGCATCAGGGACATCTTTACTGACAGATGGGGGGAAGTCATAGACCTAAAGAGAGGAAGAAATATGTCATTTATATCACATAAAGTGTTTTATTTTCATTGTTTAGTTGGAGGAGGAGCCTCCACTGTTACTGCACAGTTACAGCCTCACTTTCTGGCACTTCTGCCTTGAATGGTTTTAGCTGCTAAGATGTCTCTGACAGATCAACCCACATCTTATGATGTCAGGAAGAGTTTCAGGGTATTGTTCATTGATAGCTGTCTCTTTGCTCTTATTTCTACCTGATCAGTCACACTATTAAACTAACTGTGTAATTACACAGTCTCTGTTCATACAGTGATGTGTACCTCATGCAGAGCACCTTTTTGTAAGCTCCTTTTAGTTTTGCCAGCTTGGTTTATCTGACATACGGGTAGTCATTTCATTTTCTTTCCAATATTCATGACAAAATACATTCAGGGGAAATTAATTTAGACTGTGATATTTTAAACTTTGGATGGCAGTGATGGTCAGTCCAACACTTCAGTCACATACAACTCAGCATATCTCAACAACCTTTGGATGGACTTTCACAAAGTCTGATGCAGATCTTCATGCCCCAGTTTCAGAGACTGACTGACTTCTTCTCAAGCTCCATTATCAGGCATTAAATATTACATATTCTAAAATATCTGCTCTTCAAAGAGCTGCTAGGATGGTTGTAGACTATTAGGCTGTTAGTATCCATTTAGCTGTTCAATTATACCCTTATTGTTATGACAATATCTTGTGACTGGTGTGTTAAATAATGAGTAACCATCATTTAACTCGTATGACTGCTCTCCCCTTCTTTGGCACATTTAGTTGTGTATTATTGACTGGATTACTATATAGTGTTATGTATGTAAATGGTTTGTGTGTGCATGTATAGTATACACATAGATATATAATACTTAATATTATATACTGTAGTGTATAGTGTTGCATATTGTATGTACTTTACTATACTATATGTGTGTGCACATGTAAGTACAGTATATGTGTGTATGTGTTGATATATATTGTGCATACTGTATAGTATTGCATGGTATTATAATCCTAGTAGGACAGTGATGGAGGACAGAAAGATACTTAGCTTAGTTATATTATTTGATATTTCATAACAACCTGTTGTGTCTTGTTGCTTTTCTTCTTTTCTCTCTCCTCTATCCACTCACCCCAACCAGCCGAGGCAGAAAGCTGCCCACCAAGAGCCGGGGTCTGTCAGCTGTTTTTTATGTTAAAGTGAGTGTTTCCTCCCCACTGTCGCCAAGTGATGCTCAGGGGGGTTTGCTGGGTTTTTCCTCTATAATAATAGTAGTAAGGTCTAGAATTTACTTTGTAAAGTGTCCTGAGATGACTGTTGTTGTGAATTGGTGTTATACAAATAAATTGAATTGAATTGTGTTTTGGTGTTTATGGAACATTTTGTTATGTGCTTTTATTTTGAAATTTCTGTGTTGTCATAGAGAGTGACCATTCATATGTTATGTTTTTAATGGATAGCTGACAAAACTAAAGCCCTGATGCAGGCTGTGTGGTCCTTGCTGTGGAATATCACGGCAAAGGCCCTGTTCCATACTGTGTTGGATGAATTACAAACACAGGTTGGTTAGCATTGTTAAGCTGTTTATCCACATTTAAGCCATAATGTGATTATCTGGGTGTCTAGGATATACTCTACATTATCTGCATCATAAACCAAACCAAATTAAGTAAAAGTGGTAAGAATGGGGGTGGCATGGTGGCACAGTGGTTAGTGCTGGTGCCTCACAGTAAGAAGGTTCGTGTTACACAAAATAACACATACAGTAAATACACACTAAGTGGCCTTTACCATATGCTGTGTGTTCTTCTCTGTGCTTGTTGGGGTGTCGTATATGTCCTGAACACTAGAGGGCCCCTTCACCACCATGGGAGGAGTGTCATACACCTGGACACAGTGGAAAAGACACACAAACAGCATGTTGCTACACATCACACTGGGCACACACACATTGTTTTCGTTCCTCGTGGGGAGTTTACATTGCTTTAAATGCATTTCCTGCAGTCTTACTCTAACCTTTACTCCTACACTACCTTACCCTAACCATAAACCAAGTTGTCACCCTAAAATTACATGGAGGAGGAATCCCCACAATTAGAGTGTAGAAAAAGGTTTCAGCCCCCACAGTGTGAGTAATACCAAGCACATACACAGACTCAAGTCATAAAACAAGTTTTAAATGGCTGAATGCATTACATCTACTGCCTTTGTCTAGGGCGGGAAAAGAAGAAAAGAAAAGGGGTGGATGAAAATGCACAGAGAATAGGAAGCAAGACAAAAGAACCAGAGGAAACGAAGAGAACAGAAGAGGATGAAAGGAGAAAGAGGAAGAAGAGAAGAGAAACAACCGGGAAACAGGAGGAGCAGAGGACAGAAGGAGGCAGAGAAAGGCAGGAAAAGAGGAGGGGGTGGGAAGAGGATAGAAGAGAACAAGGAATGAGAAAGAAAAGTGAAAGAAGAGGGGATAATAAAAAAATGGGATGAAAAGAAAGCACAGAAGAAAGGACAAGACACAGGAAAGGGATAGGTGGAGAAGCTGCAGAAAGCTGAAAAGGAAGCAGGGGGTGAAAGGGGGACAAACAGCTGTCCAGCGTTTGGACCATCTCTCTATGAGACCGTGGGCTTATCGAGGAAGTGTCTGTATACTAACCCCCCTCCCTCAAACCATCCTGTGCTTCAATCAGCTCCTCTGTTCACTCGTTTCTCTGTGTGTCTCACAAATCCTAGAGTGACTCCCAGCTTCCAACACACACACAGATACATGGCTGCATATAGAAGCAGCTGGGACGCCACTTCATTCCAAAGGGGGCATTTACACATCTGTGCTTGTTATACCGGGACAATGAGAGTCAGACTGTCAGAGGGAGACCAAAGCCAGCAGGAAAGCATGTGGAACTGTGCTGCCTGTAACATTACATTCATTATGTCTCATTCACTACCAGTGCTGGTCCCCAGCTGGCTCACTCGCCTGGTGGCTGCTGCAGCTGAAGTAAATCATTTGTGTCCTTTCTCTGAGATATGCACAAATCAAATTAGAGCAGCAACATTGCCAGTTGGAAGCAAAAATTCACTTTCCCTAATGTTAGAAACCTTAAAATCTGTTTTTGGTTAGTATGAAGCCATCTCGCACACAGCAGACATTTTGATGAAATGCCTTGTGTGGTGGTGGGTTCATTTTTCACCTTTCAGATTGCAGCCCAGCAGCTACATCGCTTATTACAGCCACACATCTTCCTCCTGCTCTTCCTCAGCCTTCCATCCTTCATCTTTCTCACCGTTCACTGTCATCTTGTTTTCCCCATACTCCGCTGCTTTATGTGCTCTTCCTCCTCCTCCTAGCCCCCTTTTTCCTCCTGCAGCTCATTTTCACTGCCTCATTCTTCCTCCTGTGAGTCCAGCTTTCATTTTGCTGCAGTTGTGTACAAGTGACCTTTCTCTTTTGGCGTGTCAGCATCGAGCTTCTCTTCTACAGTATGTACAGTTTGCCTGTGTGTGAGTGTGTGTGCGTGCACAATGCAGGTGCCTGCTTACTGAGCACAAAACCTTCTGAACACTCTGGTAATACTGTGTGGAAAAGAACAAAATGACCTGCGTGAATATGTATAACATCAAATGTAAAGACAGGCACACCAGTAACCTTCTCTACTGCAACAATTCAGCTTCTCTTTTGCTGACAGTCCAAGCATCTTATACATCACACACACAGCTTGTAGGTGGAATATCTAATGAGCAGGTAGATGTTTTAAGATGCTGCACCATTTCTTCTAGAGTTTAGTTGTTAACTGCAGTGAATTCACACACACAGTGGTGATGAGGTCATATTGTCTCAGCTTGGCTGTGTGGACCTAATACTTTGGCTGATATTTTCAATTTTTTGATGAAAATAATTGTGCAAACTCGTTACATTTTTTATCCGTCAAGAACTCAAGGACTGGCTGCATTCGGGGATTTGTTAACCTAGCAACAGTGGAAAATAAAGCACCAGTGTTATTAAGATTTCCATTTGTGACATTAGAGAGATTAGGCTGCCTAGCTCTGCATCGTTCACAGTTTCCCTTTATAGATGTCATAGTGGATCTTAAGTTAAAGTTTTTTCCATCTTCATTCCTCTTTTCTACATTCTCTCCTGTGTTGCAGCAGCTCTCCACGGGGCTTTCTGATTGTCAGAACTAACCTTAGACTGAACAGGTGCTATTGCATCAGTAATCCTGAGTGTTTGGGAATTAAAATGGGCCAGACGTTCATCTCCTCCTCCAACTTTTATCACTGATGAATTGGATAGGACATCCAATGCAGCACTGCATTTGAGATCTCGTCTGAATGAGTGGGGAAACTAAAGCCTCAAAGAAAATGCAGAGGTGATCAGACTGTTGATCCATAGTATTCATAACAGGAATAGTAAGGCCCTGACTGATAACCAGATCTAGTGGCATTAAGAAAGGTCATTCACACTGAAGATGCCAATGAAAGTGTCTAACTTGAGACATGACGAGAGTCAGGAATGTCTATCGTTAAGACCCGGCGCCAGAATCGTCAGACAAATGTAAGGAAAGGTTGTTTATGACCAATTCCATGACCGTGTCATGTCCCACCTCCTTCACACTACCCAGGTCCCTTCACCCCACATAAGCCAGAGTATCTGCAGTAGGTGAGAATGTGCCTGACAAGGACAATCTCTTGCTGTGTGCTACAGGTGTGAAAGGGAAACTCCAGACAATGTCCAGACCTGGTTCTGCAGACGTTGTCTGCAATTTGTGTGAAAACAGCTGAAGTCATCATCCTGAAATTCAATAACTTACATGGTGGAGACCACGAGGAACAGGAGTCTCCTGCAGTGCAGTTGTAAACAGGTTTTGGTTCCCAAAATGTACCTAATGCCAGGTGCATACACCACACACACACACCAATCTGACCTGTGTGTTATACTGCTGGCGGGTGGGCGGCACGTCATATATATCCTGCTGGGTCGGAGGCTGATGTCTGGGGGGGATGTCATACTCGTCCATGTCTGATTTCACGGTGTCATACACATACACCTGTCCGACCCGAGTAGGAACTACCACCTGGACACAAACACAGAGCAGAGAGACAGGTCAAAGTCAAGACAAAACAAAAACGCAAAAATCTATTTTCACACCATAAACATCAGTCTGAAGATGAGAGGATAAAGATCAACCATACCAGAGATATCTGATAATCATACCGACAGAGAAAAGCTTATTAACAGAAATATCACAGCAAAACATTAACTGCTTTTGTAAGGGCTGTGTAAGTGACTGTGCCAAGCAGCGGAGATCACAGTGCACGTCTCTGTCACACACTGAGGTTCACAGACTAAAAGGATTCTTCACCTCTGAGAAATTATTGCTTCATCGCAATGAGACTAAAGGTTGTTCAGTCTTATAAAAAAACACAGCTAATAACAACAAAGCAGGGTTCCTGTCACAGTTGTCATGGGAACCAGGCTGTCCTATTGTGTTTAAATGCGGTATTGTATAGTTTGAGTGTAGAGCCAACCAGCCAGCCTGGGAAACCACTTTGCATGGCATCTTGACGTCCTTGTTTAGACCAATTATTAGGAGACAAATGCTAACCGGGGCCGACAGCTACTACTGGAATATTGTATCCTGTTAGCCAGCATGCTAATTGCCAGAGGTGCATAATTTTTTATTGCCTGCATTTTACTTAGTAATTTACAGTGATCACTAAACTGAAATGTTTGGATGCTCATTTTGCATCATGACTGACAAGTGACAAGATTTCTAACACAGTGTAGTGCACGTACATGATGCTGACAATTATATTTTACTCCTCTGTGGGAAATGAAATGCATCGTTATGTATCTCTGGGCACAGAGATATGAAACCTATATGAATCGTCTCATCAGATTCTGGATAAACAAAAGAAAACAAGGTCACTTTCATAAAAAAAAGTCCTAGTTCATTAACAATATATTTAATGGTAATATGGTCCATATGGTTATAGTATGTACTGTATTTAAAATAAAAATAAACCTTTCACCGTATGAGCTACATACAGTAGATGTGGATGTATTAGATAAAATACAATCGAATAATACAATATTTTATTATGTATTTATAATATAATGTGTATCTGCAGGTAATTATTATCCAGTACTCATCATCGTTATCCAGCCGAACATCCTGCACTGGTCGATCTGTGTTTGTATGTTAAATGATTTTTTAATCACACTCAGCACCAGCTCTGATAAATGGAGGCTCTCTGATAATATTTTCTCAGCTCCCCAGCTGTCGGAGGTATGCTGTGTGTGAGACAAATGATAAAACCATGCATCTGACAACCTGCCTGTACTAATCTTCCTCTGCCTTCAGCTCCCTCACCACATGACACACACCTGGGCAGATCAGAACAGCTTCTCTTCTTTAGGGGAATCATTTCACAGCCAGTTGAATCAAGAGTAACATCCTTAAAAAACTGAGAACGAGCATGTGTTTCACAGTTCGCTATTGGTTTCTCTCTGGCTCCATCTGCGTCACACATACACACTCATGCAAATGCCACCTTCCACACTGTCAGGAAGCTTTCGACAGTATTGACGACACTTGGCTAAGTGCCAGATGTGTCCCACAGATGTACACACACAGATCCACTTGGTGTGTACGTGTGAGTCTGTTCTCTGGGGTGCACGCAGACAGGTGATCAATAGCATGAGTTATCTATCACACACAGGGCTGGAGATGGCGTGATGTGTGTGTGTCACTCATGGGATAGTCAACACTACCTAACAACGTCATGTCTGTCTGCTGTTTGTTTGTGTATGACCGATAGCATGCTCTAACTTTACCACTGTCAAAGTGCTGACAACTATCGGCTCAGTGCTGTGAGTTTTATTTAGGAAACAGTTCGTTAATGTTACCACTCAACTAGCACCAACATACATTTGTGACATTATTAGTAACACCAGTATCAAGCTGCTGTTTTGGATTAGCTCAGATTCCTGAGCTCTGACAAGGTCAGTCCACAGAGTGGCATGCAACACGAGTGAGTGAAGCCAGCACACGGCGCTCTCCTCACTGTGGCCTGAGGCTAGCTGTATGCCTTCCCATCTACTGACCTACATGCCCACTAAAGAAAACGTGGCTTGTGTTCTCAGAGGAAATCACTGGCCTTATAGAAGCTACAATAAAACACCTTCACACACATTTATTTATGAGGATTCAGTGAAGGAACATTCCACTACATGCAAATACACATGCACAATGTGTGGCCTAGGCTGGGATGTTCACTCTTTTGTCCCACGTGTATGATTATGTTAAGCAGAGGTCACTGTCCAACAGCTGACCTGCACCCTGAGCTATGTCCCTCCCTCCTTCCTCACCTTTTCTTTCTCTTTCTCTACATTATGCCAATGAGAAAAGGACAGATAACAGTAAACTGGTGTGTGGGCTTTGGTCAGAAACAAGAGGCACGATGAAATCTCCTCTGTAGTAACTGGCAGCAAATACAGCACATTCTCAAACAAATCTCGAACATCACGCTTCAAATTACCACTTCAAACAACCACACGCAGTAAAAAACAGACTTTCTGTATGAGCAGCTGCAGCAGAAAACACTTAAATGATGGAGAGGAAAAAAAATCTTTACAGTACAGATGTGAAGTTCAGAGAGAAAATGGTAAAAATAGAGAGAGGCCTAATTACAGTTAGGGGGGTTAGGTGGTTTGTCTGGTGGGCACGGCTGCTTTAGATTGTGATCCACTGCATACTGTGCTCTCACACAGCTCTCTGCTTTGCTCCTTTTCTCATTTAACAGAAAGGATTCTGTACTACTAGTACACTCATAGTATTTGGTAGCCATGTACTTGTTGTCTTAGTATGTTCTATGTACTGGAATGGTATTTGACTTTTTTTAAGTGGACAATAAACAACCTGTATACATGAGGGGAAAAGTAAAATTTGGTATGCAGTATAACACACCATTCCAAACATAAACATATATGTAATGTTCAAGGATGTATGTATATAGCACATGCCTCATTAACAGAACAATTGAATAGAAAATGAACAGAACAGAAATACAATAAGGGCCTTGAAGAATGAAGACAACAGGGGAGTGGATTCAGGACAAGTCTGACTGTCCCTGAGGGTTCCAGCCAAAGTCCAGGCTAAAACCCCCAGAACCTCTGTGGTGAGATCTGAAGATGGCGGTTCAGGGACACCGCCCATCCAATCTGACGGAGCTAGAGAAGATCTGCCAGGAAGAATGGGACAAACTGCCCAAATCCAGTTATGAGCGGAGAAACAAACCTCAGAGACCAACAAAAGAAAGTTTACAGATGACCAACAATAGTTTAGTATCAATTAGAGCAATCACTGACGGCACTATCGGTCTGGTGAGGTCACAGTTAAATTCAGTGTTACTCTAACACCAGCATTGGCAACAGGCATAAACCTGCAAGTAAAACAAGCAGAAACACAGACAGAGCAGCAACAATGAGAAACAGTGAATGTGAGGGAGCTGGAGCCACAGCCTAGGAATACCATGCCAGCTATGTGGTGCTTGTGGCAACACACACACACACACACACACACACGCACACGCACAGGCACCAAAAGGCAGTGTGGGAGTCTTAACAGATTAGTGGGTCTCCAAGAGAGCACCAACACACCCTACCCCCAGATGACCTGGATTCCAACACCACATGGTGTGTCTATCTCATCCCAGAGCTACAGGACCACAGCTATGAAAAGGAAAGTATTTATTTATTAGGATGTCATCATATTATGGATCTGGTTGATGGTACCACTATGCACACTAGGGACTGCTAAGTTGGCATTTTGCTGTATTGTGTGTCTGTGTACTTTGTCATTTTGTTGGAAACATCTCAGTATCATTGCCAACTCTCTGTGTTAGTCATGTTCACTCATGGTGAGATTTGTTTTGATAGTGGGCAAACAGTACTGCTTCACAAAATGGTCACCTCAGTCTTAAGCGAAAAATAAGAATGTTGTAAGACAATGTAATAATGGTGCATTTGTGACGGTGCCTTGTTTGGTGCTGTGCGTATGTGTGCCTGTTTGCAGGTAGCAGCCTGTCTGAGGGATGGGGAGCACCTGGCCGCTGCCTAGAACACTCCCGCCTGCCCCTGGCTCAGCGTGCCCGTCTCCACACATGCACATGGAGACGAGACACTTTCTGTCCTTAGACCCACAAACATGTCTCCGTGTTCTGTTTGGTTTTGCTTTGCATCTTCAACAAGTACTTCACATATTCATGCATTCGTTCATCCCTTGCATTACTGATACTGACTTCAACACGTCATTCTTGCCTTGTATTATTCATTTTAATCAACATTATTTAAGTGTATTTTCTCCAGTAGTATGGCTCCCTCCTTTTTGTTGTGGCCTTTGAGCAGGGTTGTGACACATTCACCACCCTTCCTGTATCAGACGATATTCTCTTTTCAGTGTCTGTGCATGGACAGAGAAGAGAATAGTGTAAAAGAAAAATGAAATCCTGTTTGATTGCAGGTGGTGTAAACCCTACAGAGTCCAAATCACTGATAATTTATTAAGGCATTCCAACTCTGCTAGAGATACACTGTAGATAGTAGTGAATAGGACTGACAAAGGTATTTACAATTATTACAACGCACATGCCTGTCCCCTGGTAGGCTAGTGGTTAAGGCGCAGCGCTCTCACCGCTGCAGCCCGGGTTCAGATCAGGGTTGGGTCAGGAAGGGCATCCGGTGTAAAACACGTGCCAAATGGCAACACGTGAGTTGTTAGATTTGCTGTGGTGACCCCTAAAAACGGGAAAAGCCAAAAGTGACTTTCTTTACACTGCACATGCCTCCGTGAACTGTCAAAACAGCACTTCAGCTTGTGAAACCAGGTTTTGAAAGTAGTCTATTTGGTATATTTTGATATAATCTTACCACGTTAGACTTTGGATATTCACACTGTAAGCTGAATCCTGATAATTGATGATTGGGTATCAGGAACAAAAGAGGGTCAAATTTCAGTTCTTGATGTGTGTGTGTCTGTGAAAAGCACAGCGGTGTGCATAGATGTCTGGGAGTGTGCCAGGCAGCTGTGTTGACTTCATTAGCCTCCAGTTAATCTCTTAGCATGTTGTACAGAATGGAGCCTCACACACAGACACATATTTATGTTTCTCTTTCTATAGTTGTAAAGTGGTTTCCTTTTGTGCATGGGTTTTGACTCTTGTGTGTTAGTGTAGTCTGCCCCCCTTCCAGGTCTTCATGGTGATGAGGAGGTTGTGTGGTTCAGATCCATTTGGTAGCACCTAGAAATTACAACTTCCTCCTGGATCAAGTTCTTTACAATCTATAATTTTGTCACCCTGACTGTCCATACTGTAAGTCCACTATCTACTAATATAAGATGGTTCCCTCCTCAGTTTCGCCTCCTGAAGTTTCTTCCAGTATTTTCCCTATTAAAGGGCTTTTTGGAGGGATTCAGGGGATTTGGGACGGCTGTGGCTCAGGAGGTAGAGCGGGTCGTCTCCCGGCTTGTCCAGTCCACATGTCGAAGTGTCCTTGAAGAAGACACTGAACCCCCAGTTGCTCCTGGTGATGACACCGGTGTGTGAAATGCAAATGGGTGAATGGCCAAATAGTGTGAAAGCGCTCTGAGTGTGCTGCAACGCATAGAAAAGAGCTCTACAAGTAGAAGGCCATTTACAATTACCTGGTTTGTGGGTTTAAGGACAGAAGGTGTCCTATTCCGTACAGTTTGTAAAGACCCTGGAGGCAAATGTGTGATTGGTAACACTTAGACCAAATGCTCATCATATTATGAAATCTATTTTCTACTCACTTTGTATGCCCAAATCAATCTCATCAAGAGATTTGCCTTTGTAGACCTCAGTTCCACGTTCGATTGCCATGAGCAGCTTGCTCATCTTTGCAAGCTGAAGTGTGTTCTCGGTTAGGCGATAGTATTCACGATGAACACGAATATCATGTCCCATACATATGGCAAGTTGATCCAACTCTTTTCTTTCAGGTTCATTATCTGACTAAGTGTAGCCACACGTTTCCTCAGGTGGGTTGACATGAGTGTTTCAGGCTTCCTTGCCCCACATGCAGCTGCATAGTTCCTCAAACAGTCTGAACCTCGGAGATGAGAATCCGAATGCTGTCTTGCAAAGGCGTACTCATTACTACCCAAAATGCCATTGTCCTCACCCCTTGGCTCAATGAGGAAATCAAGTGATTTTGTCATCTCGCTGGTAAGCAGCACAGGTACTTTACGGCCTCTCTTCCCTCTTATCACCAACCTGGTAAACTCATGACTCAAATCTTGTTCCAGTTTTGAAAGGCACTGCATAATGTCCTCATTTGGTTCTTCTTTGGTTCTGTTCCTATAGGTCAACAGAGGCAATTTTGCTGCCTCACCTT
>NW_018128007.1:857229-858669 GCF_001952655.1 Monopterus albus | reverse complement strand
AATCTTGTATGCTTTAGGGTTAGGCGCTTCCATGAGCTTCACTTTTGCCTCCTTTGCTGTGGACTTCAATACTTGATGCAGCTTCATCACATCTTCTGTGAGTGGGATCATTTCTTTTTTGTTCCATCTGTCCTCTTCTAAGTTTGTTCGTGCATGGCGTGACACAAAGCCTATCCTAGCATTTTCCTTGTGTGGACTACCCAAAAGGTCCACACAAGAAAAGTGTTCTATCAGGGGTTGGTTCGCACAAGTATATAAAGACAAACCCACACATACACACACACACACACAGTACATATTTGCTCTTTACACACTACTAGAGCAGAAAATGAGTCTGCTGCAGGTAATCACATGGACCCCACTGGGCACGTGCTCACACACACACAAATCCAGTGGGATCTATTTGATTACCTGCAGTGGACTCATTTTCTGCTCTGACCAATACACAAGGCCAAAACACCAAAACTAAGTGTGCCCCCACGCACACACACACACTCAGATTGTTCGGCTTGTCTATGAATCTGTCAGTTGTTCCTCTGAGCGTGCTAGTGTTAAGAACAGGGAGCTGCTGTGACACGTGGCTGCTGATACACCCCTCCCAACACATCAATGCCTTTGATGACTGCTGTGTCAGCTGACACTAGCGCTGACCCCCTGTCGCACACACAGTCTGGGTGCCTGGCAGCTTCTGACTATTGCAGCAGACACATTTCAGGTGGGAACCAAAGCCTCTCCTACACAGAGATTCTGCCATATTGGCATGAGTGTGACGTTGCCTAGTTACATAGTGTTCCTGTGTTCTTTTTACACAGATATCTGTGCCCCAGTATTATAGGTGTGGCGATGAACATGACATTCAGCACAATATACAAGACATACACTGGAAATACAAGGTATGGTTTTGCAGTAGGGATGTGCTTTTGCTCTTTCATAAGGGACCCAAGGCACAACCTTGGGTCCCTTATGAAAAATGAGATCCAGAACAACACAGAATGTGTCCTAAAATTTTCTCCTGACACCGGACACATGCCAATCAGTCACCCGTTTGTCAATTCACTTGAGAAATAATCCGAGGGCCTCTGTGTGGTGTTGAACCAATAAGGAAGCCACTCTGGAATTCCCCTAACATTGCCCTAACCCTTATCCATGTGCAGGGTGGAGACAGTCATGTGTGTCTGTATTTTCAGGGCAGTGCACAACGACAAACTGATGGCTGTGTGATGTTGTCTGTATGAAAAGGGGCATCTGGTGCGTAAAGCCGAGCTGGAGCCTTCCTCAGCAGCTGAGCCTCTGCAGCTGTACAGTAGCTCCCTTTGCACACTGCTCAGCTCCTCCATCAGTCTCTCTCCATGATGAAACAATCACTGCAGTTGTCATCACTTTTTAATTACTACTCGTGTGTGTGTGTGTGTGTGTGTGTGTGTGGGGGGGGGGGGGGGG
>NW_018128007.1:832796-857176 GCF_001952655.1 Monopterus albus | reverse complement strand
GTTCAACTAAAAAGAGGAAGGTGTGTGCGTGTATCTTTTCGGTTGTGTGTTTGTACAGAAAGGGAAGCAGTGAAAACTCATTACAATAAAGGGCACTGGCAAGGTAAATATATAAAGCATGTTACACACACACTGTCAAAGTCCAGCACTAAAAACAAGCTCAGTGCTTTTACAATTCCACACCAGTTGTCCATGACATTGATGGAAAACCTCAAGGCAAGATGTAGAAGATGATTCCTATTTACATATTCTCGCCTGGTGGTGACACGGTGCACTTTGTTCAAATGGATCCACACATGGATTTTTGAGGCTGATATCAGGAGTGTTGCTAGACATAAAGCTCCACTGGGGCACAGGCCTCCTTTACTCTAATCACACAATTATTTTTCTTGAATATCTGCTGCATGAATGAAATGTGCTGTAGCCTACACTGTGCTATGTGGACTTCCCTTGCTTAGCCCACTGTTCCATTGCTGCTACTGAAACAACTACTGCTAAAGGTAAAAATGTATGAATATGTTTATTTCAGCATACATTAAGAACATTCTCTCATGTTTTTATGGCCCTGTGTTGCACATTTCTTTGCATTCTTCTGCATTTCACACTAATTAATTTGATTTATCACAATGAACAAATCATTAATTAAAAACATGCACAGACAATATCTAATCGTTGTGTGTAACTCATAAGGCCCCATAACATAGCAATGCTCCAGATACTTCAAAGTTGTGGCTGGTGGTCACACACCTGTCTCCACAGACACCGACAGCTTCCTCCACATGTTCCCTTCCTGTCTAAGGTTTGTTTGTTAAATGTGCATAAACATCATTAGGACTGTGTGACAAGAGCATTAAATATTATGTTCATTAAATTCAGAATGAACAGTGCAAAGTTAACAGGCAGATGTATTATGTAACATATATAACATTTACTTTATTTCATGTAGTAAATAACGTTTTAAGAGCAGTCCAACTGATCATAAGCATTGATGTACAGAGCTCTAATTTACTTCACAGTCAACGTCCGCGCCTGGTTACATTCTAACTAACTAAACTAACGTTACCTTGTTTACCAACTACATCCAGGTCTCACCTCTCTCACCTTCATCTCTCTGAACCTCTTCCCTGTCTCAGCCTGCTCTAAAGAATTTTCTTATGTCCATCTACAGGAGCCAGTTATGTTTGAGAAGATCGGTATTATTCAAAAACTTACCGTAGTCTCCATCACATAAAGCCCATTCCTTTGTTTTGTTTCGTGCTCCAATACACAGATCGCTACGTGCACACTGCAGTGCACCAGCTACAATGTGCACGACGTGCACACATGTGCATCGTGGAGTACGAGCCCTGACCTCTGTGCCTCAGCTTGTATTTTGCTTTGACATTCTGGATTAGAACAAATCTGCTATCGATTTAACTGTGGCACAGCAGATCAATACTGGGGCACGTGCCCCAGGCAGAGGGGTCTGATGACACCTATAGCTGATATCAAAATTTACATAAATTTTAAAAGTCTAATGATACAGGGGCAACAGTTTTTCATTACTTTATGACTACTCCACCATGTGGCTCTCTGTTCCAAACCCAGTGTGCAAAAGTTTTGCTGACAGGTGGTCACTGAAGTGTTACTCAAACTTGAGGGAACTGTGCGTCTGTTAGGATTTGTTTTCAGCAATGGATTAATCCATGTTTGGTGCCATAGTGGGTATACGGGACAGGATTGTCTGTGGGACTGAGTCTAAATAAGCTACAGTGTGTTTATGCTTAAGGACCATGTCACCCATTGTAACTGGTCAGTGGACAACAATGGAGCTTTATGATACAGAAGAATAAGATACATCAGGCTTTGACACAAACAAGTACCTGATAATACCATTGCTGGTTGGGGTGTTTTGTTGAGATGTGTTAAAAATACAGAATGTGTATAAGTGTAACAAAACTCCAATAAAGGAAGGAAATCATAATGCTACTGTGACAGCCAGTGTGCTTTCAACTTTGGGCCAACAGTTTCCATGTTTCCCCCAGTCCTTTTTCACCATGACAATTCCCCAGGTCCATAAAGAAACGGTTTCTCAGTATGCTGTACAAACCTCAGCCCCATCCATCACCTTTGACATGAACTGGAAAGCCAGTTGTGAGCCAGGCCTAATAACCCAACTTTCATTTTGGATCTCACTAATGCTCTTGGCTGAATGGGGCTAATCCAAAATCTGGTGGAAAGTATGAAACCAGAACAGTGGAGCCTAATGTCCACAGTTTTGTAATGACACTGTCACAGATGGCTAGAATGTTGGAGTTGCTACACAAATGCCATGTATAAAAAGTTCCTCCAGTACTGTAGTTCCACAGTGAAACACAGTGAGAATAATGGCTTCCTGTCAGGCTGGCAAACATATTCATTCAAACATTAAAACACTACAGCACACTTTGTAAAATGGTCGGCAGTAATGTAAAATACATTTGATTTGAAATGCAAATGAACACAAAGCAAAGAGTATGCTAGGACGCTACATGTAGAGACTGCATATTGTCAAAGTGTTCCTTAAAGAGTACCTTCCCCACTTAGTCAATTTATAATGGATCTACAGTATCAGGCAAATATTTTCTCAGATGGACACCTCCCTCTGGTATCTCATTATAAATAGTGCACTGACAGGCAAAGACATACTGACCTCTGGGACTCCACTCCATTCCCTGTGCTTCTCTGCCTGCTGTGTTACTGGCTACACGTGGACCCTGGGTATGATGTCACCGTTTCACACAACTCCCTTCAGAGTTAATTAGAATGACACCTTTAGACCAACATGGAACAAGACTGAGCTTCTGCAAACAAGACCAAGAGCCCTGCACTGCTAGTGGCTGTTAGAGGCTGTAATATTCATTATACCCTACAGTATGAACATTTTGGAACCATTTTGAAACCTAACCTAAACATTTTTGTAGCAGTTCCCTCTGAAAGTCAACTAATCGCCTTAGCCGCGAGGCCTGTCAGTCGACTAAGACTCTTCTGGTCAAACCTCTGTTTTTCCATCCATCCACTATCTCTATCACTTATCCTGAATAGGGTTGCTGGGGGCTGGAGCCAATCCCAACTGACATTGGGTGAGAGGCGGGGTCCACCCTGGGCAGGTCGCCAGTCTATCACAGGGCTGACACTTAGAGACAGACAACCACACACTCCTACAGGCAGTTTAGAGTCAGCAGTCAGCCTATGCTGCATGTCTTTGGACTGTGGGAGGAAGCTATAGCACCTGGAGCGAGCCCATGCAGGCACAGGGAGAACATGCAGACTCCACACAGAAAGGCCCTGGGTCAGCCGGGGCTTGAACCTGGGACCTCCTTGCTGTCAGGCGACATCTAACCACTGCACCACCATGTTTCCACCTATGTTTTTATTTTATTATATTTAGTTCTTTGTCAGCCAGTAGAATAGAAGGCAGCACCAGCCCACTCTAGTTTGTCATCCTCTTCTCCTCATTTTGGTGTGCCAAGCAGCAATTTGCTCAGTGCTTCTCCCTTTCAGTGGTGGGGGTGAGGTAAACTGTACGATGCCCGATTGTATAAGGTCAAACGACACTATCGGCCAAACTCCTTCCCACAGCGAGGAGACAAACAAAATCCACTAGGACAGGATTTGTACTTTATCAGAAGTGTTTTCAAACATCGCAGTCAGCTTTTTCAAGACTTTAACCGTCACAACGATGTGGCTGGTTCTGCATATGTGTGTACAGTTTGTTTTGTTAACACACAACCGTTTATCCTATGTTTCTGCATCATGCATCCATCTGAGTAAAACTAGGAAGCTAAGAAAAGTGCGCTGGGAAAACATTTCAATATGCAATTATAATAAGAGCAATCATAAATATGCATATATTCTTATATTTTTTAGCAGCTGGCAGGCATCAAATGTGACAAATTGCACTGGTGGTCAACTTACAGGAGAAGCTCAAACATTTTAGCTAACTACACTAAATGTTAATGTGGAGTTTACTACAAAATAATGAGTGGCCCTGATTCACATGTACAGAATAATAGTAGAGAAAAATATTTCTTTCCCAGAAGACCCATTTGTGACCAAGCTTTAACTTCCTGGCGGATGTCTTGTGATGTTGCTTCAGTATATCCACATCATCTTCCTTCCTCATGATGCCAACTATTTATAAAGTGCTCCAGTCCCTCCTGCAGCAAAGTGCCCCAACAACATGATGCTGCTGCCCCCGTGCTTCACGGTTGAGATGGTGTTCTTTGGCCTGCGAGCCTCCCCCTTTTTCCTCCAGCCATAACAAGCTTCTGATTCAAACTGTCACAGCTGGTAATAAACACAGGGTAGCAAATGTCTCTACTTGTGTGGCAGATGTTTAGCAACCTCTTACAATTAAAACATACTGTCTTTATGATCTCCCCGTTTACTGATCACTTAGTACAGCTGTACTGGAGGTATAGGTATACTTCCTATGTTAAATTACTACTGATGCAAACCAAACAACTTCTTTTGTTGTAGCATCACATTAAAAGGATTACACTGGCAGAGCAGGAGGAGAAATTTCTTGTGAAGCAGCTATAGGAAATACAGTACAAGACAATTGTAGGGGGAACAGTACAAGAACAAAGAGCCACAGTGAGCAGACAACAGGTTCTCACCAGGACATTTCCAACATGTAAAAACAGTAACATCGTAAAAGTAGGCAGTTTTAGACATCTACCTTTAGTGTCCCATGATTCTGTTGGACAGTTTGTTCTTTTCACAAACATAACTGGGAGATAAACACTTAACCTTTATCAGTATGTACGGGCCATGAGAACACAATGCAACATTTATAATGAAACTATCGGGGCGTTTCACTAGTTACATTTCAGTTCCTGCATATCAATTTATTATGAAGGAGTTAGAGATCAATACACATATGAGGTCATGTGTTAAGGAGCAGGGGAGCAGCTGGAACCATCATCACCAGTATCACCAATGCAACACACACACACACAACACTCCAATTCACAGTGGCGCTCACACATATAGCTCACTGCATCACAGCCTGGAGGGGCTCCCCTGAGTATACATGCACAGACGCACAGTCTGTCACCTGCTGGAAAAGTAAAGTGCTTACTCACCCAACCACAAGATCACAGCTGAATTATTAACTATCTTTTTATTTCACTGGTCCTCCTCTGTACTTGTGCACACACACACACACCTACGCACAGCCGACTGTTAAGTCTGTCGGTGTTTTGCCATGCATGTACTGCATCCTCCCTCTCTCTCTCTCACCATTTGTCTCTTTTCTTTCTCATGAAGACAAATGTTCAGCGGTTTGTTTTTGGCACTGTGTCGAGTGTGAAGACTTCAATTCATTAAGCTGCTTTGGGATTCTGTAACAAGGGGAATTACTTTTGTAGTTGTTTGCATGTTTGTTAGAAATGATTTAATTGCACCTTTGGCTCTTCTTTTCTTTTCTCTTCTTTTTGTAACTGAATATTTATTGAACATTTGAACACAGAACAAAACCACCCAGTACACAATTTGACCAAGGCATTATGGATGCTCTTCAATGCTTAATTAGAACAAAAATGAAAAGGAATTCCAGACACTTAGGGCCCCTGAAGAGAACCCCCAATCCGCTAGTGGCAGTGAGAGTCCTTTATTCCCCTTTGAACGGCAGCCTTTCCCCCCTAACCTGGTCGTACTTAAACTTGAATCTATGTCCAAAGAAACAATAGAACCAAAACAGTTCATTAAGAGCAACATCAGAGGCAGATATAAATTCATATACATGTGCTGCATGTTTGAGTGCCCCTACTATATGTGCCTGTTGTGCACAGATACTGTATGTATGTACAGAGCATACCTGACTGACTGACAGTCACTGTCGGCGAAGAAGAGGGGAAAAAATAGAGACACACTAGGATTCCAGCTAACTCCAGTCCAAATGATTTGAGGATACATTGGAACTCTTCAGCAGTAACAGCTCTAATAGTAAGTGCATGTTGAATCACCTGTTACATTGATGGAAACATATGAAAATGATAGCATGTCACAACATGGACCTCATTGGACAATCATGACAATATCCAAAATAAGGACGGTCGCTCATGGTTCAGAGTTCTTGGCTATCCACACCTTAGCCTCCGGGTTGATGCCCCGCTTCATATTTCCATGTTGTCAAAGTGCAATAAAGCTCTCGGGCCCTTGTTTGGGGTTGCCATGGCTCCCCCCGGCATGGACCCTACCACAGATTGCTCTACTCGTCAGCAGAGTTGAATGATAGCTTCTCGCCGTTATGTACAATCCTCAGTGTAGCAGGATAAATCAGGAGTGGCTCTGTAGCTTTCTGGTGGAGCTTCACTCTGACGTTTTTGAAGCTTTTCCTCTGTTGTGTTGTTCCTGGGATGTTCTCTGCATAGAATTCCAGTCAAGTGCCATCCTGGAGAGGGGGTCTTGTCATGTGAGTTCCTCAGATGTGAGTTATTGGAGTAGATACAGTGGGCTTTGTTTGTCTCTAGTAGCTATAGCCCTGGAATCCATTAGGGAGCATTTGTTGTAGATAGCCCATTGTGTCGTCTCCCTTGGCTCCAGCAGGAAGTTCATCAGCTTTACCTTGTTTCTCCTGAACTCATCTTTGAGCTCATTAATCTTCTTGTGTAGCTTTTCCATTTGAGAGATGCGGTGATTCACATCCTTCTTAGCATAAAGGACATTTACATGCAGGGCATCTAATTTAGTGGATATTGTCTCAATAGTTTGGGTGTGCAAATTGATGTTGATTTTGAGCGAGCAAAGCACCACTATGTTCTCTACTATTTTCCGCTCAATAAGTTTTAAAGCTTGTTCCAAAATCTCAATCAACATTTCAGACACTATGTTCTTGAGCAGATCTTTCTGGGCCTCTACTGCCTGCTGTATCAGCGCTTTTATCTCCTCTGTCGCCATGCTAACTAGCTGATTGGGATTAGCCCTGAGGCTTTTCCCAGTGTTTTGTTTCATGGGGTGAGTCAAAGCTTAGGTTCCTAGTGTGTCTAAAGGTCAGAATACAAAGTGGTTTGCTAAAGTTTAAGCATCATCCATTTGGAATTGTTGCAGAATGGGGGAGGCTTTGGCCGGAGCTCAGTGTGAAGCAGCCAGTTTGCTGCACGTCTCGCCAGGGCCGGCTCTTCTTTTCTTTATCTTTCTTATCACCTCTGATAATATGAATCTCTAACTGGCTGGTAGGTGCCTCATATCTGAATAAGTCCCGAGTCACTTTTATGTAAAATTTATGACAAAAGAATGGACCCAATATCATTGACATACCACTTCCTAAGTCTGAACTGAGTGCCATTAGCAGCAGCATAAAAATATACAATAACATCACTGTCATATAGTTATCTGAAAAATTTTCAAATCTCATTCATGCCAACTTCCTGAATGAATCAAGGATGGCTGCAGCATGTGAGCACATTCAGGCGAAGTTAAACAAGAGCACCAACCTAATGTCTTGACACTTTATACTGGTCCTGTCCGATATCAGCTGCAGAATCAGAATGATGGGAACATTTATTAGGGAGAGTCAAGAGAGACCAAGCAGATACAAGTGTCTCACATGCTCATGAACGTTCATTAAAACTTCATTGAAAAAGATTTTAGCCCGTCAGAGAGGAGAAAAGCTTCTTACTTTAAATCATGAAACATCTCAACTCACTCAACACTCTGACACCACAACGTCTTTTGCACCAGGTGCTAAATATTGCAGGCAGAAATGTTCATCCATAACAGTCCCGTCATGCCTATCATATCAGGAACATTCATAAAAAAACCTACTGCATCTCTGAATGACAAAAGTCATGACTTTAGCAGTTTGATAAAGCCAGAAATGTTACATATTCCATGTCCAGGCCACACTGTAGTTTGACCACCTTTCTAGATCGCTGTGTAACGTAGACCTTTCACACTTCATTAAAAATAACGAACTGTGTATCTCTCCTACAAGCTAAAGTGTAAAAACTGTCTGGAATGTCTTGATTGACCCCCAGAACAAAAGACGTCAGTTCAGGATAAGCTGTACTATCAAGAAGATTGAGCAGACCTTTAGAGAAACTCTGTCATACACAACTGCAGATCATACTGACACTAGCTGACTCTCAACCTTATCACACAGCACAAAGGGTTAGGTGTTAGGGGGTTAGGGTTTCCTTTCTTTCTTTCAGATTCTATAAACTAAGAGCATTCATGCATCTGATGATATTTCTCTACAGAGTTAATTTTTCCTTCCTTCGTTCCTCATCTCTCCTCCCTTTCTTACCTTGCCAGGGGGTTTGTTGCTGCTCTCCCAGTTCCTCTTCTCCAGGGAGGGGGGCACTTGGTACACATCCTGCCCAGCTCCTGTACCTCTAGCTGGAGCTGCTCCCTGGCCTTGTACTGGACCTACAGAGGGAGGCACCTGGTAGATGTCCTGCACTGGGAGCTGGTACTGTCTCTGGGCTAGAGCTGGAGCCTTGTTATGGGGTCCTGGCTGGGCCTGGGTATGGGGACCACTTGGACCAGAGGGAACCTGGTACAGGCTTTGGGGGGTTGATTTGGGGCCATGGGAGGGGGGCATCATATAGACAGAGTCAGAGTTGGGCTGTGCAGGGCTGGGGTTGGAGTAGGATGGGTGCATGGACGTGTACTGAGCTGAAGTTATGGGTTTGTTGGCAAACCCAGAGGAGGAAGTAGTGATGGCAGGTGATGATGGAACCGGTGTTGGTTTGATGTAGGTGCTCTGAGGAAGGAGGGGTCGCTGCACTTGGGAGGCAGGACAGGCAGTGGCTGAATCTGGTGTCGAAGGTGTGGCCTGCTGCTTGCTGTCGTACATACCAACCAGGATTTTAAGACGGTTGCCAGGGACAATGCCTTGGCGACCATGTAGGGAGCAGAGCCACCAGCCGTCCAATCCCTGCGTATCACGCTCCAACACCGTCATGATGTCGCCCTTGCGGAAGGACAGCTCGTCTGAAGACTCAGCAACGTTGTCATACAAGGCCTTGGCCAAGACATTCTGTGGCAGAAGAAAGATAGATATAAATATATTGTAAATACTCAACTTGGTTCATGTTCCCATCTACTGTTAAACGTAGCTTTATCAACAAGGAACCAAGCTGTTTTTTAAACTATCACTCTGCAGGTTGTTAATGAGTAGAACAAGAACAACTGTAGAGAAAGTTAGGAAAACAGAACAGCTTCCTGTGTGGTTTACAGCTTCCTATTTAAAACTTCCAGTCTGTACTTCTAGAATGTGAATACATGCTGTATGGACATACGGTAGGCACTGTCTCCTAATCATTTCTGTTTTCCTTTTGCTCTTCCCTGTACTGCTAAAGCATATGAAAGACAGAATGTGAAATAAGCAAATAGCTCCTTTTAAGATACTTGTTTTTGTTATTTTTCCAGTGGGAACACACTACATTCTCATTCCCTGCTACGTAGTAAGGAACTGCAACACCAGCAGCTTTGATAAATGATTTTGATAAATGACAGCTGTGGACAGACTGTCTGTTTTTACATGTGAGAAAAATAGAAGAATCTCAGGCACAGCTGTGCATATGATTAGTATGGCAGCTACAGCATGTAGCCATATCATATTTAATTTTCCTAAATAACATGCTGTCACATATGATTTGCTAAGCCAACAAGAGGGCAAAGTACAAGGACACCGAGCTGCTCTTACTGTGTGACCGTAGATAAAGTCTGGAGTCAAATCGAAACAAAACCAAAAGGAAACCATAAATAAAGTTAATAATTCTAGAAGTGTGAGTATTTAGACAGCATCTGATATGTAGCGTTGGAGATCATATTATATTGGAGGTCAGGTTTTGCACACATTATTGCTGTTTATTGTCCACATATAAACAGCAAACAAAGCAGTATCACACTCATACGTCAACAAAGGTCAACATGTTTCATCCTGTGTGTGATTAGTATGGTAACACTTAATGATGCAAGCAGAAAATTTATTTGGCAGTTGCAAAAAACTGCTCGCGCCATGTGTTCCAAACTCCAGAAACACCTCCTCTCAGTCTATCTGGAACTCTTTGAAACTAAACCAATATTTGTTGTTCATTTCTGACCTCAGCTTGCAGTCCTCCCTCTCTGTGGCTGAGACCCACCCCAGCTTTCACAGACTGGTACAGCCTGTAGTGGCCCTTTGCCAACTCCACACATAGACACACACACACAGACCCACTAACTTTGCGAGGACACTCATTAACATAATACATTTTCTCTATCCCCTAACCCTAACCTTAAAGAGCCCATGGCATGCTTTTCCTTTTTTTTCTGACTTATCTACAATGTAACAGTGAATTATCATCTTAAATGTGACCTAAAGCTCAAAAAACAAGGTGTACATATGAGCTAGTATTTCTATGCAGAAGCAACTTGGTCTGTACATACAGGTGCAGCTCAATAAATTAGAATATCATGGAAAAGTCCATTTATTTCAGTAATTCAACTCAAATAGTGAAACTCATGTATTATATACATTCAGTACACACAGACTGAAGTAGTTTAAACTGTTGGGTCTTTTAATTGTGATGATTTTGGCCACATTTAACAAACCCCACCAATTCACTATCTCAATAAATTAGAATACCTCATAAGGCCTATAAAAAACATTTTTAGTGAATTGTTGGCCTTCAGGAAAGTATGTTCTTTTACTGTATATGTACTCAATACTTTGTAGGGGCTCCCTTTACTTTAATTACTGCCTCAATTCGGCGTGGCATGGAGGTGATCAGTCTGTGGCACTGCTGAGGTGGTATGGAAGCCCAGGTTTCTTTGACAGTGGCCTTCAGCTCATCTGCATTATTTTGTTTCTCATTTCTCATTTTCCTCTTGACAATACCCCATAGATTCTCTATGGGGTTCAGGTCTGGTGAGTTTGCCGGCCAGTCAAGCACACCAACACCATGGTCATTTAACCAACTTTTGGTGCTTTTGGCAGTGTGGGCAGGTGCCAAATCCTGCTGGAAAATGAAATCAGCATCTTTAAAAAGCTGATCAGCAGAAGGAAGCATGAAGTTCTCTAAAATTTCTTGGTAAACGGGTGCAGTGACTTTGGTTTTCAAACAACACAGTGGACCAACACCAGCAGATGACATTGCACCCTTAGTCGAGCTAAGACACCTCTGACATTGTCTGTGGTTCAGGAGTGGCTTGACAAGAGGAATACGACAACTGTAGCTAAATTCCTTGACACGGCGGTGTGTGGTGGCCCTTGATGCCTTGACCCCAGCCTCAGTCCATTCCTTGTGAAGTTCACCCACATTCTTTTAAAATAGGCTTTTAAAATATTTAGCTTTATTTTGAAAATTCTGCCCCATTCAAATGAATGTGAAAATTCAACTTCAGCACACTTTCAGCGATTTCAGCTATCAAAATGTTCAGCTCTTCAAGGACATTCATGGTTCTCTTCAGAAGTTTTCTAAACTTCATACTCTTGAAATATTTAGCTTTATTCTGAAAATCTTCCCCCATTCAAATGAATGGGAAAATTCGACTTCAGCATACTTTCAGGTATTAAAATGTTCAGCTCTTCAAGGACATTCATGCTTCTCTTCAGAAGTTTTCTAAACTTCATACTCTTGAAATATTTAGCTTTATTCTGAAAATCTTGTCCCATTCAAATAAATGGGGAAATTCCAACTTCAGCATACTTTCAGCTAGCAAAAGCATTCAGTTGTCAAAATGTTCAGCATTTTCAGGGCACTCAGCATCCATATGCATTTTTGTCAGAAAATGCAGTTTTCTAGTATGAAATTAAGATCCATCATCACAAACTCTCTACAAGTGTGGAAGAGGGTTGACTGTTCGAAGTGTGACCCACTACAGTACACCACTATGGCACAACCTAAATGTATTGTGTGGTGGCCAACCATTCACCCAATCATCCTGGCCATCTCTTATAAACACATGTGGAAACATTTATGATAATGTTCATTTCAGTACTTAAGAACTCGGTTCTCGCTTCCAGCATCCTCTTATTTGATGTATTTTCAGCTAAGGTCAGCCTTAAAAGAATATAGAGTTCCCTGGAACGCTCCCTGCACAACTCATGTTAGCCTGGATTGCACCAGTATTTGATCAAATAACTTTAATATACAGCAAATTTATCGAGCATAGTGCTGATAAGCCTTTAGTTGTTGAATCCAGCTGGGGCGGGGAGTTGGGAAGCCATTTTGGATTCATAGACTCATCGACAACATTAACCTTGAACTTATTACTGCACTGCTCAGTAAGGCTTGACCAACAGTTGATGCCTGGAAACTGTTCTTGTCAAATATATCTTTTTAGATAAAAGACGACGACTGAGGACTAAATGCAGAATAGCATACAGTGTATGAACACCTGCCAAATTCCTGTTCTGCCAGTGATGTGGTAGTAGTGATTGCTATTGCTGTTCTTTCACTTGTTATTTTACTGTAACATTGCTGTTTTGGTGACTACTGAATGTCTGTACCTCCTACATCCACATCCCATCCTGTTTGTCTGTTTGAAAAATAATAAAAACCTTTGATCACAAAATGAAAGTGTCTTCACTTTCCAAAAATGTCCTCACTCTGAAGAGAAAATACTTTTTTTTGGTCCTCACTATGTAGCAAGTACAAGAACACTCACACACACACCCCCACACACACACTAACCTAAGCAAATAGCACTTCCCATCTAAATGAGGCCGTGTAATTAGCTCCCAGTTTTATAGCCTGACTTTTCTTTCACTGCACTGAAGGCCTGTTTATGGCTCAGACTGGGCTGGGAATGAGACAGAGAAAGACACATAGCCCAGATGTATTCACTTTATACATTTATTTCATTGGCGATGTTAACACACACAGAGAACTCCTTTTTAAATGTACTTAGTCCCCCTCTGGTCAAGAAGTGATTTGCCCCATGTTCCATCACTTGAATATCTGTACTTGACTGTGCAGAGTCTGACACAAGGTTGTTCTCACATTCATCTACGCAGGGGAGCAGTTGTGTTCACCTTCAATCTGAGTTTAATATAAGTGTGTGCCAACAGGACTTTGGGACATAATAACCAGTCTGGAGCTAGTAGTGGTCCAGTATCTAACTGACAGTGGGATGTGAAAATTTGAAGCCTCCAGAGCACCAACACTGAGAATGGACTTTTCAGTGGCGTAGGGACATTTTGTGTCCAGCAGTTAAACTTTTGAAAAGAGCAATATTTGCATAGTCATAAATTCTGGGTTTTTCAGCGTGGGGGTGAAGATAGTAATAAGATGTAATTGAAATTTTTTGTGGTAAAATCATGTCAGACACAAGTTATTATTGAAAACAGAGTATATTACTGCATGTCTTAAGACATCACTGGAAGATTCACAATCTAAACTAGGTAATTGATGACTTCATCCTATCATGAAACAGGTTTGTTATTATTGGGGTTGGGCAATAATTTTTGAAGTTTCAAATAGTCATTAAATAAAATGATTAAATATTTCCTGTGACTATGGTTTTGTCTTTAAAAGACAAAGCCTTCTCCTTTACATTTACTGGTGATCTTTGAATAATTGTTGAATAGCTCCCAGAAATTATTGAATCACATTTTGGGTTTATGCTATGTAGATAACCCCAGTAGGGTCTGGAGTTATCACAATTTAAATTGCAGTTACAATGTTGATCAGAAAATTGCCCAGTCCTATTCAGTATCCACCACTGGAAGATATTGCCATGAAATGAAAGATAATGCGTGCTATAAAACACAATTTAAATGTATTAAAATGAAACTAAAATGTCAGAGAGGCATTCCACTATTTACATTCTGTTACATCAAATGCAACTGGAATTCACAAAGAGAGTATGGGAACCTATTCAGGGGGATCCCGAGACCTCATGGTCAAGTCACTGACTCATCAGCCAATCAAGAGGCTGTGTGAATCATTGTCATTGCACATCCTGTTTCTCTGGACACTAGATTGGACCAAAGATGGGGATTTCTGTATTCTGTGTGTGGCCTCGTTTTTCTGTACTTGTGCAGCCTGAAATCCCAGAGTTACTATCCTTCAGGGCCTGGAAGACACTGGTGGGGACCGAGGGATGGTCCCCACTACGTAGTTCATCAAATTTAATGAAAACGGTGGGGTACAATGTTAAAGCATGAGTCAGCTTTGGCTTGGTTAGGGTAAGTCTCCTGTGAATGAATGTAAATCTATGTAGAGACCCAGTAAGTGACAAAAACACTGATGTGTGTGTGTGTGTACTTGTATGGCAGCACATTGTGAGGACCTGTTTGAAATTTAGACTTGGAAGTAAGGACATTTGTGTTGGGGTTAGGCAAGTAGTGGTTATGATTTACATAAGAATAATTCTCCAGGAAGGGAATGTAAGTCTATGTAAAAAATTAACACTTTTATGTGTGAAAAAAAATAAAATTCCGTTTTAAGTGAGTCCTGCTCAGGTAACCACTGAGCTGTTTTATTTGAACACTTCAAATTCTGTATTTTATAGTGACCGAAGGAATGAAACTGCAAGTACAAGTGGCCAAAATGAGTTTCCTCTGTAGGGTGGCTGGATTCAACCTTAGAGATGGGGTGCTTGTTTTGGTCATCCAGGGGGAGTTCAAAGTTGAGCTGCTGCTTCTTCGCAGTGAAAAGAGGCATTAGATTAGGATGCCTCCTGGACGCCTTCCACTGGAGGTTTTCTAGGCAATTTCCAACTGGTAGGATACCTCGGGGTAGACCTAGAATATGCTGGAGTGATTATACTATATATTTATCATCTTGTCTGAGAATGCCTTGAGGTTTTCCCCATGGAGCTAGAAAACACTGCTGGGGAGAGGGATGTCTGGACCGCCCTACTAAACCTGCTGACCCAGCAACACGAACCCAGATAAGTGGCTGATAATGAATAGATGGATGGAAAATTTTAAGTCCAGTGTGTGTGAACGTGTGTGAGGGTATAACTGTGTTCCTCTCCCTGTAGAGACTTAGTGGGTCTCTACAGAAAGAACAGACAGCGATGAGCATTCATTATCTCATGTTCACAATGTTCTCAGCAGCAGCTCTGGAGTGTGTACATATACAGTACACACCAATACTAGATAAACCCAGAAGGAGAATACGTACCACTGTACTGTATATTTGAATGAGTGTAGGAGTGAGGGTGTCTCGCTGACATCCATGTCAGAGTAACCCAAATGTTGTAGTTGTTATTTAATAAAGGCAACAAATTATGATCCATGTAGTTATCTATTCTGACAGTTTGTGATGTTTTTTAATGCCAAAAATTTTGGTATAAGCTTAATTAAATTCAAAAGTACACTTTTCATGCACTAAACATTATTTAAGCACCCTGACTACTAAAAGCACAGTTTCAACCTGACCAGTCAGTTGTGTGCAGGCATGGCTGGACGCCCTTAAACATCCCTGTCTGCTAATCAGCGTGAGAAAGCCATCAATGAGACACTTGTACATCCACTCTACAGAGGCAGTCTGGGAGTGTGGTGAAATAAGAACACAGTGGGAGCTAATCACATTACCCAGACCTCTCAGGGTATATCCCAATAGTAACAGGCACTCACAAAGTGACATTACCATGGAAACCACTGCCAGGACAACCAGCCACCACAGAGGAACAACAAAACGTACTCGTCAGGGAGCCAGCACAGGATGAAAGAGAGCAGAGGGCTTAGTTTAAAGGCCAAAGGTTAAGTGAAACAATGAGACTTCTCTAATAATTTCACATAAGGAACTAAAAATCTGATTTAAAATGCCTAATTTATACAGAACTTCCAAAGTAGTAAATTGGTACATTCTGGTAATTTGACCTTTTCTAACTGCAAATTCTGAGAACAGAGCATGAGTTAAGGCATGCCACAGTAAGACTTCTCAGCCTTGTTTTGCAATTTAGGGATCTATTTTCCTGCCAGTGCAATTTCTGCATCGCCTCATTCACAGTCCTTATGTATTTTTCCTCAGGTGCATGTCCACGTTTTGTTGCACATTGGTGTTTGGTATTTTCCTGCCACAAATGAATGAATGCACTTACACTGACATGGAAGCAGAGGTTCAGTTAAGGCCGTGTGTATGCTGATTAGGCATCGTGGCACAAACCTGGTGCTAATTGTGACCTGAAATCCGTCTGCTCAGACCACCTTTTATCGCTGTCACAGGTGTATTTCAGATTTTCCTGACAAACACAAAGGCTGGGAAACACGAGATCAGGTATCAAAATGTATTTTAATGGCCACACTAACCTGAAATTAACCCTTAAATCCACAACTGATCTGCTGGAATTCACTGAATGATTTACATACAGTGTATCATGAAGATAATTTTTAAATAAGAAAAACAAACTCAGTAGTTCTCAGTGTGTGGCTACAGATATGAATATGGTCAAACAGTGTCGGTGCATGTCAGGATGCACCATCTGTCCTTACAGGATGCAGCCAGAGCTGATCTGCAGTCGGTGTCTAGGAATCCAAATCCATGTTAAAAATGACACATGATGAGCCAAGATACATAACAACCACCCTGCAGACGTCTCCATTAATCCAGTCAGGGAGCAGGTCAAGTCAGTCTGGCCTCAGTGTGGCTGCTGTCACTGCTAAGTTACAGTTTCTCCAAACCAACAAGTTTCACACAGACATACCTTCATTACCATGGGGATATATGCTGTGTCTGTTTTGCATTTTATGGCGGTTTGATTGGCTTTGAGAGCAGCTGCAGGTGGAGGCAAAGTGGATGACACTGGCTGTGAGCTCTGGTGGTCCACAATCAGTTTCACCACAAACAGTGATTACTATATGATTTTATTGCGTTATTTTAAAACAGTGAAGTGTTTATAAGGTTACGTGTGAGACCCCCGTGGATTAAACACACTGGATGCAACTGTGAGCAAATTACACTCTAAACTGCTGCTGGTTCCAGGATCAGAGACTTTCTATCTTCCATGCTCAAAAGCTGCTCAGTGATATCAGCAGACTACTGGGTGAATATTTATGTGCAGTACTTCTACATGAATAGTTTTGTCACTGTCAGTCTAGGAATGAAGTACATAACTGGCAGGAGAAGAAGATACAGGGAAAGAATCTCTCCTCTTATATACAGTATTTCATGTCCTGACATCAGTCAGGTGTCCATCCTGAGAGGAGCTGGTCTGACAGAACTAAAGCCAGCCCCGATTTCACCTGGCACCATTTATTCCTCCCTCTAATAATGTATTCCACCCCCTCTTCAAAATGCGCCTGGTAACATGTGGCTGCACATCTCCAAAATGCAAAACATAGTTGAATACACCCATATTCACCTTGCACCTGGAGTTTAGACACGAGTTTAGCGCTGAGCTCTGTGGCAGGAAAATAGAGCTCATGGTCACTGTGCAGTTGTTTTTCTACTTTTCTCTTCTACTCATGAGGAATAAACACTGAGGTGTTGATAATATGTCTATAAATCCTTCAACATCAAAAGCAAGCACACACTTTGATCAACTCAATATTTATAGTGACTTGATAGAAAACATCTCAATACACCAGTAGTGCATGCAATTAACTGGCATTCTGTTTTATCTATGTATGAATGCATTTTAATGTTTTATTTGTGTGCATTGTGCATTGCACTGTGAACTGCCTTTGTGTATGAAAATGTGTTATATAAACAAAGGCATTGCAGTTAGGAAGGCGCATGGACTGTCTTGTTCCAAAATGAAAACACCCATTGAGGCAATCAATCATACACTTCTGTTCAAACATCACACCATTTTGATTAAAGTGAGTAAATCCAACCAGATTTTCAAATTAAAAGCCTCTCTTTAGTTGCAGGATATTACCACACACTGTAGTGTGGTAGATTTTCAAAATGAAAGCCTGTAGGTAGTTACAAAAAGTGATATTATGCTCTGAAATATGTTGGATTTTAAAAATAACAGGCCAAGATTGTAACTTAGGATCAAATGAAAGGCTGGAAAAATGCCAAATTTTGTCAAAAATTTAGGATGACATAAAAACTTAGCTCTAAAGCAAGCTGTATTTTCTCAATAAAAGCCCCAAACTGTAAAGTGATCTTACATTAATGGCCTAAAACATCAGATTTTCAAATTAAAGTACTTTCAGTTGCAGGAAGTTACCAGACACTGTAGTTTGGTTGATTTTCAAAATAAAAATCTGCAGTTAGTGCCAGGAGGTTGCTGTGGTTTTCTGAAGCATGCTAGATTTTAAAAATAAAATCCCAGATTGTAAAGTGAACCCATATTCGTGACCAAAATCATATCAGACCCACGAGATGCTTATTTTACATTTTCCCATTAAATTCCACAGCTAAATGCCAATAGAAATCAGGGCAGTGAAATAAAATGCATGTTAAACTTTATTTTGACCAATATTTCTACCCTTTTACAACTTTAAGTCATTTTATTGCTACTTCTCCCTGTGGTAGTATACCCTCCACTGTTTTAGTGATGCTTTGAGCTCTCAGCCTCTTCAGATTACAGTTCACCTTCCAGGATTATTCATTATTGCATCTCAGCCTTCAGCAGTTTCAACAATAAATTTCAGCCATCTTCAGCAGTGCTAGGACAATTTTTTCAACAGACAGCATCCATACACATTTTCTACATGAAATATCTTTTCTAGTTGAGTCATGGTTTGACCTGAAAGCCTGACAAAGTCCCTCCCATTCTCCTCTGGTGAGTGATGCGAACACCCTCTCCTTCCTCATAAGTGAACTCCGGTGGGATCTCAGATGACTAACAGCTGCCACGCCTACAGCAGTGCCACAAAATGCCTTAAAATACATATTGCATGAAACCAAACATGCAAATTCCTGTGATGCCACATTTCTTCTGTTTTTATGCCACAAAACCCCACTGTGACTCCTTAGTAAATACGAACACAGGTGTTTTCACAGTATGGTGCCAGAAAATGTGCTGCAAAACCTTACTAACTATCCCCATAGGCTCCAGTTAGAGCTTGAACCATTTTAGAGGCTAACTGTTAAGGTAGCTTGGCTTCTGCAACACTGATTATGACCATTCTCTCTCACAACTGCAAAATTAATGACAATAAAATAGGGTGCCTCAGGGTGGAAAGAGATCGCCAGGCATGGGAGAAGGAACGCAGGGAATGTCACTAGGCCCAGGGGCACCCAACTGGGTTGGATTGACTCCACCTACACCTGTCAAATCATCAGAACCAAAAAACAAGCAGAAAATGATAGTTTTCAGAGAGCTGATCTTGGATGATTATGTTTTCTGAGGACTGTTATAGAAACCTTTCATTTTAAGGGTGCACCGTAAAAATATGTAAAATAGTGTTCTCACCGTAAAAACTTTAAATGTGCTGTCATAATGGTGCTAAAAATACAATAAAACCTGGGCTTTTCAAACAGCCCCAGCTTTATGTGGCCAACTAAATGCTACTTAAGGCTGCTGCTTTAGTAGCGATGATCCCAGCTGAAGACTGGCTGCCTGCAGGATATGACTAACTGCAGAAACAACAACAGGGATTGTGTAGCCCCAAGCACAGAACAGGCTCATGCAGGGTGTGTCCTGAGTGTTGCTTAACCTGTTGACACACAACCCTGGTAGGAGCCTTGAATATCTGCCAGACACGCATGCACACAGAGTTGGCTGGTTCAAAGCAGCTCCACCTTGTTCACAACAGCAAGAAATGAAGGGTGGAAAAATCAAAACATCCTACACAAGCAGAAGTCCCTCTACTGCTCTACTACACCAAAAGCTTTCTCTCTTTTTCCATAAAATTTATAATTCATCCATTATTTGTTACATAAAAACTTTCTATTCTAGAAGTCGACTGAGAACAACATGTACATCTATCTAATTTAAGCATTTTTATTTTTATTCAAGGATATAGCTAACAGTATGGAAAGTGACATCCCCATTCTCTATCCAGAATTCAAAGTTCTAACTGGTCAAACATGGCACCTGGCCATCACTGGGCACAACCCACAGACCTATTTCAGTCATTTAGCTAGCCATTCAGGGTATAACGGTACAAAATCACATTCTGCATGCACCTTGGGTTCATGGTTCATTTCTGCTACAGTAGGGAAGAAAATACCCGTCATAAAATTGCTTGTCATTTATTATGAACAACTATTTTAGTTAACATTAGTATTAAGAATATTGCTGTAAACTACTACCAGTAAGTTAACCAGGGAAAGGCTGTTTAAATGAGGAAAGAAACAGCATTTGTACTATGTTTTCTTATTCCTTTATTCCAGTGATATTCACGTTCTTGTGGTGCCACCTCAGGTGAGTAAGCGTTGGTGTGTTGCCAAAAACATACTCGATTACTACTGAATAAACATATTAAATGACAAACCGGAGTGCAATACACAATAAACAAAAAGTCATCTTGTCTTTTGTCTGTTGTATTTAACCCAGAAGCTGAAGTGTCCCCAAACAGGAAACCTGATGATAAAGGAGGGTCTTCTAGCTCAGGCTTATCGTTCGCATTGGCCATGAGCTTCACTATCCAGAGGCTTAGCTAAGCTCAGCTTACTGTGTGTGTGTTTACTGCACTCCAGTCTGCCACTTATTATGTTCATGCAGAAACCCAGATATCAAAAAAATGTTCCACATGCAAAACAAGGCTACTGTTAACTAAAGAGTGCATGTGGTGCACATCTGCACCTAAAGTCCCATATTCATACCAAAAGAGTTTGTTATGAATATGTTTACCTTTACACTAAAGATCAGTAGGCTGGAGAACAAATTTGGCTGTTTTTTCAGCTTGACTGTCCGGGACCGGTTACTAGCCGATCACTCTGAGATATCCAATTCTGTGCCGCTCAGATTTACATGTACAATGGGTCGACGGTTGCGCACGCAGTGGCACAGACTAAAAGAATGCATGTGCAGTGAGTAGCATCTCAGGATCACCTCAAACTAGGCTCACACTTGTGTCTATACCAGGCACATGTTCACTCACACACTGGAAACACTCAAAGGAGCCTGCTACTGTGAAACATCTTGAAGAAGGGAATACTACGGTCCAAACAGTAGGCTACACAGTGAAATCCATGTATAGTATACATACAGTGTGTCCAACCCATGATAAAACACAATAAATAAGCTGCACACACTAAAAAGAGCAATGTGTTCAGTAGGACTGTTTCTATTAGCCTACCTGTTGCACCTGTTTACATTTGGAGAAGTAGCCTTTTTAGTTGGAGGTTTGTATAACTATAATAATGTTTGTCATTTATCCTGGAGCACTTTTACTTAGAGATCTGTTCGAGTTAGAGAAAAGACTGTCAGGTTTGCCCGGCGGCACCTTCCCTCACACTAGTCAGCTTCCTTGCACTAATTGCACTATTAGACACACCTGCCCCGATTCACTGATACTCACCAGCTGCGCCTCGTTAGTCTCCCTCCTTACTTATACACTGCTCACCGTTTACTCCCCTGCCAGTTCTTTCTCTGTCTTCAGGCCCTGTGTATGTTATTGTTTTTGCCGAGTACACGCTCTCTGTTTTCAGTTATTACCCGAGTCTCTATCCTGGCTGCCCCGCTGCATCTGGTTTTCCTCCTCATCAGACCTCTCCTCTGGATCCTGGTTTCCCTCAGCTCTACCAGCCACCACTTCACAGGTCGATGCACAGTCCCCTTTAATCTGTCTCTCTGTTACTGTCTCTCAGTCATCATCATCTCCACCCCGACCAGCCCAGGAGTGAATCCGACATCCTCAGCCCGGCCCGTCATCACTCCATTGACTGTTTCCTGCTACCACTGATCGACACCTGGTCCTCTCACTCCTCCTCATTCATGTAAATATTTTGTTCACTACTAGCACTGTAAATAAATCCCACTGCTTGCACTGAAGCCAACTACCTGGGTCTGTTATTTTTTTCCGCTCGCTCATTAGTGTGTTCGAGTGTTTCCTAACAAAGACAGAAAATGTAAAAGTCATTTAATACAACATTTTAGCCTATTTTGATTACAATCTAATTTTTCATTCAAGATAAAGCTACAAAAATGTTTGTGTATGCTGTCAACTACAGTTTTTAGAAAGATATAATCCTAAAATCAAACTTAAAATAATCAGAAATCTGAATTGGCCGAGGAAGTTGTGATCGGTGCTGTACACTCCTACTAGCCAGTAATTCTGATCAGGTGCCATTTACAAAGTGAGGTTTCAGATATGGAGTATCAAGAACCATGGCCCAACACCTTCAGACACAACAGAAGATGTGAATGTATCTCCACAGAGCAGCCCATGCCTGTGTTTAAGGGCTTTACTAACCTGTACTTACACAAGTAGTAAAGACGAGCTAAAGCCTGCGGACACACCCTCTGATCACTATGTGCCCGAGTGTGTAACAGAGAGATTACAGTCTTTATGTCTCTGCTCAAAACATATTTATGAGGGAAGGATGAAGCCTTCAACTTTACACTGAAATGCCACATTCAAAACAAGTTCAAACCACTGTGGCATGAAGTGGCATGAAAAGCTTTAATGTATCAATATTTTGTAATACTACATCTCCACAGAAATGGAAGACTAGCACATTAAAAGTATCTGGTTTAAAGTGGTTTCAAAACCAGAGGAGCATAAATCACCCTGGTGAACTGGGACACCTTGATCACTTACATAAATCTGTTGACAAAGCTGCAGCTGAGACTGCAGAGTTGACTCTGATTCAGCACTGAGTGGGGGGTGGGGGGGATTATATGCAGTGATTCATAGCTTGCTGTTTGTCTGCTAACTGTACTGCACTGAGAAACCGAGGTCAAAAAATACAAGTACAGCCACAAGAGCATAAGTAGAAGTTATGAAGACTTGACATACTCTGGTTCTGAAACACTGGCAAAAGGCTTCAGTCTTGGTGTTTTAACCACATGAATACAGTCCCAATTTGTACCTTAAAGCTCCCTGCAAGTCTCATGTTACAGCAGGATTAAGCTGAAGTGTATATTACATTTTTGATTTAATAGGAACAACTAAATTTGTTTTTTACTAGACTAAAATCTAGAAAGCAGGCTAAACCACTATATTTATGCAACTTGTTCCAAGTTTGCATAATAGAAATAAAAATATTATACAGTGCACCTGCATAAATTTATTATCGTAAGCAGAATCAAAAAGGTCCCGTGGCCTCAAGAAACTAGTTATTTTAACTCCAACCCTAATCTTTTCCTAAACCTAACCAAACTTTGATGGTTTCGTCATTGTAATCAAGTGTTTAGAATTGTTTCCATGACACTGGCAGTACGCTTGCCAGTGAAACAGTCGTATGGGCCAAGTTAGTATTACCATAATGAAAAAGGTCAAGTAAATGCTGGACAGGCCACACACTGTTCCCAACAACTTGTAAAGATTTTTAGTCCCTGACAGTGAGGAAGGTGCTCACACCTTACGACTGAATAAACACTGTAGACGACATATCTATCCTGTAATGACCGGACTTCCTGGCAGTAGACAAACATGCCAATCCTGCAAGAATTCACAATTCCTCATTTGCGCTTTCATCAACATTAACATGCATACAAACCGGAATCTTGCACTATTTATATGCAGTGCGATTTGCACTAAAAATAACAAAAAGAGGAACTAAGGACAGACTTGGATGAGATGTGAACAACAAGGAACTGAAAGTTGCAAGTCCTGCCGAGGTAGATTTTCAACTTCATACTATAGAGGCATTCTCCTGCCACTGTTAGGTCTTAGTCAGTTCAGTTGCCCATTGGATTTTTACACTATAATCCTTTTTACTCATCATTCTTGAATTTACCATCTTCCTTAGATGACACATATTGTCATTGGTCACCAATTTCAGTCACAAATATCAAACAGAAAAAAAGGCATCTTTCTGAGAACAACTGGAAGCAACTGGAACTGAAGAATTAATGAATTAGAATACACACACGATATGATTTCATCTTGACTGTGACCCAGACTGGGGCAGATTTGGTCTAACTTGGTCTGTTCAGCTGTCATACCAAACACATCCATAATTGGCTCAACAGTTCTTATGCTAATGCTGCATTCCATTTGAAGTCAGAAGATGGAATATCCAAGTTCCCAGTTGGAAATTTGAACTGGAATGCCCCCTGAAATTGGAATTCCTACTCAGAAAGCTGGAGGAACAACACCAACCCTGACTTTAAAATCCAAGATGGCTGCAACGCACACCAGCAGTTCTGAAAGTCATAGTACTAGACCATATATTAGCACTTCTGTCTTATTTGTGTCTTACTGTAACAGTCGGACAAACTGTATTATCCAACTTTTGTCTGTTGGCTTGTTGCTACAATGTTTATATGTGCTGACACTGCATAATGCGTTGTTATAAACTAGTATTGCTAACAGTGGCTAACAACAGTAAATCCTGTCCATGTTGGTTTTCTGACTTGGCGTACTGGAACACAGTCAACTCGGGTGTGACATCATTCCCAGT
>NW_018128007.1:828637-831467 GCF_001952655.1 Monopterus albus | reverse complement strand
GCTGTACGCCAGGTCTCCATGATTCAGTTAGTGAGTCAGGAGAAATACATGGGCAAGAAATATGTACTGATACAATGAAGACCACCATCTTTATACTTCCAAACTGGGGGGTTTCTAATGAGTGTTGCATTGTGGGACAACAACACTTAGAATTGGTATACACTGTGCAATGAGAACCCACCTATCAGTCTAATCCTGCTGTCAACACTCCCATCTGGTAGCTCCTCTCAACCAGGCAAGAGTAGTGTGTTTTAATTAACCAGGATCAGGTTAAAATCAGGGAACCCTGATTCTTTGGATGAATGAGTGGCCCAGATACTGGCTCTCTCCAAAACTCCACAGACACACACTCCTCTGTGGTATGGAGGGAATCCTCTCCATCTATTTATAAACAGCACTGGCCCTGTTAATTCCTCCTCACTTCTGAGACAGAATGTGTGTCACTGGTTATGTACAACACGTAGCCTTGGAAGTCTGGCTAAAGGTATTAACTGTAATAAATACAAAGGGACCTCACAAGGACACATCCAATGTTGATATTGGTACATGGATGTGATCATAGTCTGTTAAAATGGCACAGCATCAGTCACAACTGGGCAGATGGTGCAACAAGTCTTATATCTTTATTTTAGTGACCTCAGATAAATATTCACTGTCAGTTATAAAGGGTACAATCGTTGCATTCAGACTATTAGAAATAGATCCAAATAAATAACATTTGATGAGATTGAAGGGTGGTATGATAGAAAGTCTCTCTTGGACCTTTTTGCACTGTAAAAAGTTAAACACACACACCAAGTTCTCACAATCTCCTGTGTACATGTCTTTTCTATTTTATTTCATTGTAACTGAATCGCCCGCTACATTCGCCCACTGTACTGAATGTCTTTAATTATCATCTTCGTTTATTAATTTGTTTTGTAGTATAATAATGTCAACTTGTGACCCTGAAAACATTTTTCTTTTTCAGCTTTTATGTCATTTTTCCATTTCTGAGAGTTTCTGAGGCTACAGAGAGCGCTGTAAAAATGACCAGCCTTCCACAGCTCCACATTTAATTTAGTTTTCACTAAAAGGAAAGAATTGGTAGACAGCATGGAGCACACTGAGAACAAGGCAATACAACATGGCAGTGTGAAAGCTTTGACATGGCCGCCTCTGAGTTCCACAAAAGCAGAGTGTTATATTAATTACACAGTAACTATTAGCATGTAATTAGTCATTACACACACAATGATCCGCTCCACAGTATTCCACTGTCTGCCACATTCCTGCCAATGTAGTTACCGCAGACACACGCACGCACAGGTGTTTTCATTCGTTGTGGGGAACTTACATAGGCTTGCATTCATTTCCTCCACCATAAGCATTACGTGCTGAACCCTAACTTAACCTTATTACCTGGAATTCCAGTGATTAACATGATGGGGTACAGCATCTGTCCCCATGAGGACGGCACAGTCCCCACAGTGTGAGCATGTAAACAGATTTATGTCTCTGGTTTTCTGACTTGGCATACTGGAACACAGTCAACTCGGGTGTGACATCATTCCCAGTTCCTGAATAGGGTCGTGGGGGGCCGGAGCCAATCCCAGCTGACACTGGGCGAGAGGCGGGGTCCACCCTGGACAGGTCATCAGTCTATCACAGGGCTGACACTTAGAGACAGACAACCACACACACACTCACTCCTATTTAGAGTCACCGGTCACCCTAAGCTACATGTCTTTGGACTGTGGGAGGAAGCCGGAGTACCTGGAGAGAGCCCATGCAGGCACAGGGAGAACAGGCAAACTCCACACAGAAAGGCACCAGGTTGGGCTGGGTCTCAAATGCAAAGCCCTCTTGTTGTAAGGAGACAGCATTAACTGCCCTAACTTAAAAAAAAGACAAAAGCTTTAAACATGCAATATCTATCCTAATTTTAAAAACACCACACTCAAGTACGCTGGGAAAACAATCTGCCTTGTTGATAAATAAGTGAAGAAATCAAATTTGAGCAAGTCTATTCACAGGAGATGACTGAAGAAGTTTATTCACGTGGTAATGTTCTCTCTAATGTGCAGTTCATGACCAGTGTGGTATGACTCAGTCTTTCAGTACTGCTCTAATCTCAGTGTGTCTCATAGACATTGCACAGTTTATGTTCTGACCACAGTCTCGCATTGTTGGTTTGGAGGAGTTGTCAAAAACAATGTCCTGGAGACAAATTAAGATAATGAACTACGTCCCTGATTCAAGTCACCCCTCCTTCTCTTGTCACTTCTGTCTACTAAACGCTATCTATTAAGGACAAAATGGTTAGAAAACATGATATAAAATAAGAAACTGAGTTTGTGAAAATATACATCAGGAACTTTCATGATCATCTTAGTTGTTGTTGCTTAGTGCCTTCAAAGCCAAAATGGGCTGATCACCATGAGGTGCAGGACACTTACAGTAAAATTAATTACTCGGTCAATAAATGTAAATAAAAGTCATGTAGATGACATATTTTCTGTCTATTTTAACATCCTAGATAGTGGTTTAAAAGAAACAGAACTGAATAAAATTAGCTCCCATGTGGTGTCTGGGTCAAAGGTGACTGTCTACCGAGTCATGTTCTCTAGGTTGTATGAGTCACCTAGAACAACTTCTGCTTCAGTACTGGGAGGGACTGTCAGGTGACGTCAGGGTCTGGGTGAAAAACCTCTTTTCAAATGTCTCATTTTGTCTGATCTGAGTCCAGAACTTTAATGACTGACTGGATGTTGACTGGCTTTTTCTGTTTCTGTTGTGTTTAGGTGATTCATGCTCCACTGACCTGCTGCCTTTATGGGTGACACCTGTG
>NW_018128007.1:819439-828453 GCF_001952655.1 Monopterus albus | reverse complement strand
CAGGTCTCCATGATTCAGTTAGTGAGTCAGGAGAAATACATGGGCAAGAAATATGTACTGATACAATGAAGACCACCATCTTTATACTTCCAAACTGGGGGGTTTCTAATGAGTGTTGCATTGTGGGACAACAACACTTAGAATTGGTATACACTGTGCAATGAGAACCCACCTATCAGTCTAATCCTGCTGTCACACACACACACACACACACACAGCGATATGGCATGAGCAGTGAGCCAACACTGACGCAGAAGCCTTTCAAACAATAGCTGGGGTGGACTGTTACTGCCAGCTCCTTTTTCTTTCTTTCCTCTTCTTATTGTTCCATTCTACTTTTCTCTCCCTCCTTGCAAACACTACTCTCCTCCTCCTTTGAACCAGTCCTTTCTGTCACTCTCTGTTTTATTAACTCACTTATTGCTGATATCATCTTGTCCTACCTCTATTTCTGCTTTTGGGTTACTTGTCGTGCAGACAACTGATCACCTCCCTCTGTCCTCTGGCCATAAAACTTTCATTTCTCGCCACTTTCCTCTGAGTCAGCAGAAAGACAGACCACTGTTCCCCCTTCCTTCTTTCTTTCTTACTTGCTGAAGCCATAAACCTTCCTCATTCTCCCCCTAAAGTCCACTGGGGCTTATGCTTTATCGCTGGAGTGCAATAGGCAGAAAAACCAGACAGCTAAAAGTGCTGGCAATACTGGCCTTCTGCTGTGAGTTCTGTACGACATTTTAGGAAAAAAGTTTTAAAAACATACACTGTGTATCGGCATCAAGTGACAAACCTTCACTAACATCTCATTAAAGCATTCAGACTTGAACCCTGAAATACCACAGTTTTCCTTCATCTTATTTTAAGTTTTACTCATTTCTCATGTACTGCCACTGTAATGTATTCAACGGAATGACAAAAACATATCCTTTCCAAAAAACAACAATAGATAGCTGGTGTTTTGTTAAGAAGAATGAGAATAGTGGGAGGAATTTTTCACAGCTTGGTCCTTTTTGTCCCTGAACATTCCATTAGGGGCAGTGAAGTCTCCTCGACCTGTGTGTGCTGACTTAACCCCTTTTCCCCAAACACAGACACACTCCCTGCTGAGAGCCAACAAAAGGTATGAATTCACAGAGAAAATGTTCATTGCAGTTTCTCTCTGCTGCCCCTTCACATTTTCCTTTTCTTCCTCACTCTCACTCAGTGTGTGCACAGCTGGGGCAGAGCAGATCCTGCTAAAACACTCACACAACACTAAAACGGGCACACAAAACAGACAGTGCCATAGAGCAGTGATTTTTCATGCAGACACTCACCAGATAGTTCATTTTGCTCGTGCTGCAGTGAGGCGGCTGTGGTAACTCCAGGGTAGGGCTGTAGTTCAGCCCCTGTGACTCTTTGCCAACTAGATCCTGTACTGAGTGTTGATCCCAAAAGATTCCAAAACTCCTCCAAGTTTCCTCCTCCACCCTCCTTCCTTCAAATGTCCTTCTGTCCTCCCTCCTGTTTATTCTCTGTCTCCCTTTCTGTCTTGTTCGGTCTTGTTTTCAGTAGCCAAGCAGATCCCGACACATTCTGCCGCACTGTGATCTCACACAACAAGAATGAGACTGCTGCCTAGCTCATTTACTTCTACTCCGCTCACCCCTTCTTCCTCCCTTGAGCTTTCTTTCTCTCTCTCTGTTGCCTTAGGAAAAGAAGGCGGAGTGTGTAAGCCAACACGTCACTTCCTGTTCTACCCTGATACTCCCTCCATCCACTCTGACCATTGGCCCAAGGAGCTCTTCTCATGCAAATATGCTTTGCCCTCCCCTCTGCCTCTGTCCCCCTGGCTGTGAGAGATGGTCAGTGCTGTGGAATGAGACGCACTCACACATACTGCACATGAGTGTGAGGCAACATTACCTCATCTCATTACTCTGAGGACTGCTGTTCCTTTATCATCCTGCCTTAAAAAGATGCTAAGCTGAAGCTCCTTCAGCAGAAGTCCAGGTGGCAGACTGTGTGAACGGAGAGTGGTTTGGTAGGAGGACACATCACTGCTCCCACAGTCATTCATATTTCACATTACTAACACTGCAAATTAAAAAGAATGTCAGCAGTGTGTTAAAGATATATTTCCTATTAATTAATCCTTAATAGTCGCTATTGTAACTGAAAAATAAGTAATTCAACATATAAGAATAATCAAGATTCCAGTAGTGATTCAACATGCAAGCTTTGAAACTTAACACCGTCTCACACCACCATGTGGATTTTTCTTATAGACTTCATTCAGACAATTCATTCACTTTTTAAACTCTGCTGGAAGCCAGGGTGTAATGAAGATGTTGAGAAACTCCCTGATCCATATATCGTCTTGAGTTTGCACCTGTTAGCACCATGAATCTGTCTGCTGCTCGACGTTTTAATATAGAAAGGTGAAACGTATGCTTGAGGTCATTTGTGCCATGCTTATCCGTGTCACACTCAGAACACATACATATTGGCAGTAATTTAAGGAATCTTAATTATTAAGAGCTCATTAAAATAATGTTTGTTGATTCTGTGTTTATGGAAAAAACATAATATAGAAAATGGTCAGTGTAGTGAGCACATAACTAATGACAGTAATTAAGAGTTAAAGCAGGACATGGGTCTGTAAATGATGACACATCCACACAGCAGACAGTTTGACTTATGATTTTACAGTCCATCATCAGTTTCTTTTATATATTTGACTAACCTATAGGTGCATTTACAGCCTGTTTGCCTGGCTGCTCATCACACTCCTCTCTACTGATCTCATCTTCCCAGAGCACAGCCATGGCTTTTGAGACAAGAATACAGTTCAGTCATTATGAAGAGACACCTACAAATGTATGGTGATGGTAGTGAAATCTAGCTGCATGTGAAGGAGCTGCTGAACTGAAGTATGGGACTGTGACGATTAAGTGACACATAAAATCAATACAAGAGTCAGAGATACAGCCGCATCGATTCAGAGGCACAAATTCAAAACAAATTTCTTTAAAAAGCTCTAAAATTGATATGGATATCATTGTACCTTTGTGCTTCTAGTGTGTGTACGTGTAACACACCATCTCTGGCCCGCGTCCCGTTGTATGGCTATTTCTAGCAAACCAGATCGCAGATAAAAAAAAACCATATCAGAGGCCTCTGTGTTAAATGTGCCAGCTAGCCAAAGGCCAAAGTCTGGATGTATTTCAGATTTTGCAACATATATAATGGCAGGATTCTTGATAAAACAACAGCAGTGTGCAAAACAGACAGAGCTGGGGTCATTTATACCTGAAGCAGCTCAACCCTCACTCCCCGCTTACGAAGGCACCTCTGTATGAGAGGAAAAGGCACTGTTCACAGGACCTAGTCAGTAGGTTCACTGTGCACCAGCGCCCATAGTTTACTACTGTTGAAAACAGAAAACATGTTTTATGTATTTGGATTTTTTGCTTGTTAGTTTTTTGTTTGAAATCCAAAACTGCTTTGGGGAAACACTCTTGTGTTTGTGTGATTGTCTAGCTAAAACACACACTTGAATGTATGTATACTTATACAGAATATCAACTCACCTGAATCGAAATGGACTGAATTGCACCATATTGTAGCATTATAAATTTAGCTATATTGTTTTTGTATTGAATTGTGGACCATGTATTGAGATACAGACCAAGGAGACGTAAACACGAGACAGGATCACATGACTTAGTGACACCCAGACAAAAGACAGAACAAACACCTAGTGTCAATATCAGCACTTATTTCTGACCCCCAACCCCCTCACATGAATAAACACACAAAAAGCAGGTCATGACCCTGCTTCCTGAGGGTTCAGCCACAGGACAGTGGAAGAGTTTTGCAACAGGCAGCAGAGGTTGCCCTCTGTATGTGGGGCTCGACCCACCAACTGGCCTTTGAAGGCACATCAGGATCAAAATCAGCTTTACTGGCCAAGTACACAATGTTGACTCTGGTACAGAGGCTCTCAATATGCTTTTTAAGTTAACAGAAAATAAAAACTAAAAATAAAAATATGTGCAATCAAATAGGAAAGTACAGAAGAGAGACACAATCTACATTGTATATACACACACACGCTGTGTATTCATTCCTTGTGGGGACTTTACATCGACTTACATTCATTTCCTGTAGACTTATCCTAACCTTAACCATAACCACTACTTACCTAACCTAAACCTAACCTTAAACCATGTTGCCACCCTAAAATTCAGTGAGTTCCTTGTGGGGACTAGCCGCTGGTCACCACACGGATGGCCAAGTCCCCACAGTGTGAATGTGTTAACAGGTTTCGGTCCCCATGATGTAAGAAATACAAAGGCACGCGCACACACACACATGTCCACAGGGCACGGCACCATGTGCCATTGAGTTCACAGTTCAGGTATAGTCCGTTTATCCAGCCATGACTGCCGACCAACAGCTGCGCCACGTCAAGGATACATGAGCTGTTCAAGGGCACTGGCCATTGTGGCGCTGGTGCTGGGCAATGGCATGCGATGTGTGCTAGCTCCTCACGGCATTGCACAGCTGCTCTCCCATTTCCCAGCTGTGGCAGTGTTGTGGCAGCGACCTGGCAGGCTGTCTTCTCCACACTGAGCCGCTTTGTACCAGCCATGACCCGGGGCAAGGAGCCCCGCCTCAGTGCACAGGCAGCGGTGCCCCACTCCACCACCAGCTCCAGGGCTTCACCCAAAGTTCTGGGGTGGGCCAGCTGCATGTGCCGTTTCAGCTTGTCAGGGATGAGGGCCTGGACAAACTTATCTCTCATCAACTCACCCTGAACAGGACATGACATGGAGGTACAGGCGCGCCAGCCCAGGCTCTCGACATCATAAGCCAAAATGTAGAGGGATTCTCCTGGCAGCTAGGTGTGGTGTTTAAACTCACTGCGTTCTGGTCGAGGTGGGGGTTGGTCCCACTGCCCCCAGCTTGAACTGACCTGCTCACAGCTCTGGAACAGCTGGCTGGTCGACTGGTGCTGGCTTTGGGTCACTGCAAAGCCGGGGTGGTGATGACTGGGTGTGGTTCCTCTGGCTTGCCTGCACGGGAACACTGGCTCCATCAGTGGCCTCATTTTGGCGGGCTCCTGCTGAGAGGGGGGTGGCAGGAAATTCCCCGGTGGCTGCGGGCCCTTCTGCTTCAGGTCGCACCGCCTCTCAGTTCTGTCACCTCCAGTGACTCTTCCCCATCTCACCTCTGGAGCGGGCCCAATGTAGGCTAGTTTGAGGAAGGAGCTGGACACAGGAGCTTCCTTTTCCCCTTTATTTTCACACACACACACACACACACACGGGCAACCGCACCAACAGCCAGAACACCGAACACTGAACAATCCCCACCAACCCCGAACTAAATACATCCCGCCCAGAGGGGCATTATGGGGGATCCCACCAGGTGCTTCACCCAAGGCATTCTGGGAGGTTCTGCCAAGTGTCTCTCCAACCACAGCACTACAACACATTAACTTTTAAATGTCAAGTAGATTCTCTTGTTGGAAACATGCATTAGAAACTGGGCTTCTTCTATAGAAATAAGTAGAACTTTCCTTTGAGCTGCAGAACTACGATTGTTGAAGCGGTAACCACTCAGTTCAGGGTTATGGGGACATTATTTATCAACATGCTGCTGCTTCCACCTTGAAGCGCTTTGATTCTATCTACCATTCTGCTGTGAGGTTTATTACTGAAGATATTTCTAATGCATCATTACATTTTTTCTTATAAATTTGGTTGGTCCTTCTTGTCTGAGAGATGTCAGAAATATTGGCACATATTTATTTACAAAGCCATCAGTTGAAAGCTGCCCTCTTATATTTCATCCCTTCTGCACTGGCATTACTCAACCCGCTCGTGTGATTACTGGACACTTCAGGTACCTAAGACCAGAAGGGAGTCAGGAAAGACTACATTTGCTGTCAGAGCTGAAGTCTCATGGAATAATCTGCAACATCAGTTAAAAATGAAAACACTCGCACCTCTCTGTCAGTTCAAGGTAACCACCAACAATCATTTTCTTACTGTTCGTCACTGCTTTCATTAACGCTGTTTTGTCAGTTGTATTTCTCTTTCTGTGACATTTAATTGTACACAGGGTGATGCTGTAAATTAGCACATGCTCAGTTAACCTACCCTGTATGTATGTTTATATAAATACATACATAAATAAAATGTAATTAATTAACTGTCCCAGAGATGATGACAGGTTGTCTAACTTGTACTAATGATTTTCTGGGCTGGTCTCATTCACTTTCACTATTCAATGCTTAACTGTCTTTTATTTTACCACTATTCACCACTTGAAATAGATTTATTTAGTAGTAATTTGTCTGCATCTACTGTAGGATGTCCAAATATGGCCATGTGCCGCCTGGTCCTCTATGCATCTCTTCTAAGATTTGAAGAACAGAAGTCACATTGTGTCTGACTGGCACTGGTGCCAACTACTGTATCTAACAGAGCATTCCACACACCTACACACACACACAAAATAACAAAATGCAGTCTTTGAGGATTAAGAGATATAGGTTAATGTGATTCTGAATATGGTAATGGTCTGGGTTGAACACCCAGTTTGTTTCTTCACCCTGAGTTCAAGTTAATGTATGTCCATACTCCAGCTCTGACTCAACACTGCTGCTCATTTAATAAACTGTATATTTAAAAATAAGTCCATGATCAGCAAAAGCTCATGTGTTTCCTGTGGTTCCAGTGAACTATTAATGTCTTCACAAGGTGCTTCTTCAATCCTGGACCTAAACAAAGCTGGAAATGGAAAACCGAACAGCTGTGATTTTTTGGCTGTCATCTTTGTCAGGGTCAGTGAAAACAGAAGCACCTTGTGAAACACATTCAAAAAGACTGAGAGTACACTAACCTAGTGGCAGCGTCTCTGAGGATTACAGTGTTTTCCATACAGCTAACGTTAGAATACGGCTAGCTGCCAAGGCTAGCATATAGCTGCTAGTCATTCAACTGGAACAGGAAGACAGAGACGTAGGAGAGGAAGAGGGTCGGGAAGACAGAGACATAGGAGAGGAGGAGGGTCGGGAAGACAGACACGTAGGAGAGGGGGCGGGTCGGGAAGACAGAGACGTAGGAGAGGAGGAGGTGGAACAGGAAGACAGAGACGTAGGAGAGGAAGAGGGTCGGGAAGACAGAGACATAGGAGAGGAGGAGGGTCGGGAAGACAGACACGTAGGAGAGGGGGCGGGTCGGGAAGACAGAGACGTAGGAGAGGAGGAGGTGGAACAGGAAGACAGAGACGTAGGAGAGGAAGAGGGTCGGGAAGACAGAGACATAGGAGAGGAGGAGGGTCGGGAAGACAGACACGTAGGAGAGGGGGCGGGTCGGGAAGACAGAGACGTAGGAGAGGAGGAGGTGGAACAGGAAGACAGAGACGTAGGAGAGGAAGAGGGTCGGGAAGACAGAGACATAGGAGAGGAGGAGGGTCGGGAAGACAGACACGTAGGAGAGGGGGCGGGTCGGGAAGACAGAGACGTAGGAGAGGAGGAGGTGGAACAGGAAGACAGAGACGTAGGAGAGGAAGAGGGTCGGGAAGACAGAGACATAGGAGAGGAGGAGGGTCGGGAAGACAGACACGTAGGAGAGGGGGCGGGTCGGGAAGACAGAGACGTAGGAGAGGAGGAGGTGGAACAGGAAGACAGAGACGTAGGAGAGGAAGAGGGTCGGGAAGACAGAGACATAGGAGAGGAGGAGGGTCGGGAAGACAGACACGTAGGAGAGGGGGCGGGTCGGGAAGACAGAGACGTAGGAGAGGAGGAGGTGGAACAGGAAGACAGAGACGTAGGAGAGGAAGAGGGTCGGGAAGACAGAGACATAGGAGAGGAGGAGGGTCGGGAAGACAGACACGTAGGAGAGGGGGCGGGTCGGGAAGACAGAGACGTAGGAGAGGAGGAGGTGGAACAGGAAGACAGAGACGTAGGAGAGGAAGAGGGTCGGGAAGACAGAGACATAGGAGAGGAGGAGGGTCGGGAAGACAGACACGTAGGAGAGGGGGCGGGTCGGGAAGACAGAGACGTAGGAGAGGAGGAGGTGGAACAGGAAGACAGAGACGTAGGAGAGGAAGAGGGTCGGGAAGACAGAGACATAGGAGAGGAGGAGGGTCGGGAAGACAGACACGTAGGAGAGGGGGCGGGTCGGGAAGACAGAGACGTAGGAGAGGAGGAGGGTCGGGAAGACAGAGACATAGGAGGAGGAGGTTCGGGAAGACAGACACATAGTAGAGGAGGAGGGCCGGGAAGACAGAGACGTAGGAGAGGAGGAGGAGGACAGTCAAGTGCAGCGCACAAACAACAGGTCAGAAGGAGCAAACAGAGAATTAGAAGCAAGGCAGCCTCGTTCCTATTCTTCCATACAGAGTGATTCAAGTATAACTGTATGAAATAAATAATTTGTGAAAGCTTGAGTGCTCCCCCACCAGGCTACCGCCACAGGTAGAATCTAGTTCTGTGGGAAACACTGAATTACCTCTGAAACTCCAGTGTTTCCATCAATGCAAAGGTATGTAAAAACATACCAATGATTATATAAGATGCTCAGATTTTAAATAGGCCTTGCAACAGATAGGCACAGATTGCAAGTTGCTTTGACACTGTTTTCTACAGTAACCCAACTGTTTAACCAGAAACGTCTTTGAGTTCCTCTTTGTCCAACTATTTCTCCTGGATTAAGTCAATTTCCTGGTCATTTGTGGTGTGTGATTAACCAACCCAACAACTTATGTAGCCTGGGAAACAAAGTCCACAGGAAATAAAGGAGACTGGGGTGGATGGATGGTTCAGAAAACACTGAACTTTCCCAGAGGTGCTGCATTCCAGTGCAAAATGTGGTTTTTAAATCAATGAGCATTTTAAGCCAAGCCACAAACTTTTCCTAAACCTTACCAGTTTTTAGTTTTTGTGCATAAAGCAGGTATGCTCCATGTTTGTTACTGTCACCATGACATCAAAGGCGTGTGACGTGATAGTGACCTGCTGA
>NW_018128007.1:805245-819423 GCF_001952655.1 Monopterus albus | reverse complement strand
GGGACTTTCTGAGCTATAATTATGATCCATTAACAAGTGATAACAGACCACTGAATGCCATGATAACATCTGAAGCAGACAACAAGTGACAGAGTGTGGATGAGCTTCTCCCTTCGCTTCCAGTGTGAAAAACCTGTGCAATAACCCCTCATTACCCTACTAAGTAGAATACCATATGCAATTACACTATGTGCAATATTTGAAACACCCCATTTACCTGCTATCTTATTCCTCTATCCACAATTTTATCAACTATTTTGTATTGGGTGATCATATATTTAGACTAGGTGTTCGTTCTTTTGGCTTTAAACTCTTTATTTGACTCCAGAAGAGCCCTGCACAAGAATTCCTAGACTGTTGTTTATACATAAATGGCAAACAAAAATCTAAAATCTTGAATCTTCAGTCACTTCAGCTCCTCCTCCATGCTTTGTCCATTCTCACATGGCTGATACACACTAACTCATAGACTTGGCTTCATTGTTTAGGCTGTTTATTACAACAGAAGGCGATCTCTGGCAGCCCTGACCACAAACTACAAATGGATGCTGTTAGCTGAAAAGCTTGTTTGTCAGATTTTTGTGATGACCATTTGGATAGCACCTAAGATACATTTCCAACCAAAGCAATGAAACATGGCTGATTTCTGTGAAGTGCTTCTTGCTCACCAAATGCAGGCAGAGCCTCTTCACAAAAATGCCACAGTGACATTTGGTGCTAACACATAAGGCCAAACATTTGGGCAGTTATTGTTTAATTCACCACAGGCAGCAGTGATGGAGCAAAAAAAAAATCCTTGCATTGATACAAAATGGCACAACATGCACACAAAGAAGCATAATAGCATTGGTATACATCCAGATATGAATTTAATTTCCTGTGATTGTGTGATGATTCAGTGATTTTTAATACTCTATGGGTCCTGTTTGGGAATCCACTTGTACCCAGGAGACAGTGTGTGTGAGTGTGTGAGGAGTGTGTTATCATGGCTAGGAGTGCAGCTACTGCTACAGTTTGTGATCAGCAACTAATTTAATTTTTCTCTCCATTTTTCTCTTCACTGCATTTCTAAATCCATCACTAGATGCATTTCTAAGCAGTGCTGACACTAGACCTCAGCTACTGGTAAACTGCAACGATCACTGTGTCCTGCATTAGGACACAACAGGTTGTGGTCATGTGGGGAAAAGATACAGGTGGAACAGTTTTAACAGATTGGCTCTGTTTAGAAAATCCAGTTAAAGTGTTAACTTAAAATCCTGCCAGTTTTAATTTGCTTTGTTTTTAACCAATTAACTTAAAAATTAAAAATGTTTGAAGAGTCAAACTATAATGAAAGGTCCATATTTAAGTCACTATGTTTGTATGTCAGTGTTTATTACTGGATCTTCCAGTGATACCAGTCCTCTACTGATCTGTATTGATACGTTCCGCCATCTTTCACAGGTTAATCTTTTTGGGTGACCTTTGTTGGAGGGGTTTTGTTGCCCACCCTCTGCTTTAAAATACGTTACTGGATTCAAGTTAGGGGGCATACTTAGCCAGGACATATCGTTCACTTTTTTCTTAATATCTTGTGTGATAAGGATCTTGGTAAGGATGGTTGTCATGTTGGAAAACTCCTCCTGACACTGGGAGTCATCTTTTCATCCTACTTGGGTATACGAACTTGCAGTCATCTATAAAGGTCATCTCCACTAAACCTTTTGCAGCTGACATCAGCACGCTCCCACCTGCATGGAGAGCACCTAGTGGTTTCTGTGGTAGTACTGACTTCATGACTATGGCCAAAATGATAATCACAATGATTTTGATCAATGTTGACATCATTATCATGATTAGTCATTGATTTTAGGAACACATCTTTTATTGCACTTTAACATTTAAATAAACAAAACAATACTTTCACTTCCACCTTGTGCTAATGCACAGATCTTTGCATTGAACTAAGACTGGTCCTTATTCACAATGCATCTTCTACAGTACTATACAAGCAAAATATAAATAAAACTGTACCAAAATCTTTTAACCCTAAATTAAATCAACAGAGCACTGCTTTCACTTACTTGCTCACTTATTTCATTTGGACTACAACTGCATTTATTTCAGTCTGTCTTTGGGAGCCACTTTTAAAGATGTTTGAGTAGACGCTGGACAAAGACAGGGGTTCAGCGAGGTACCGTTAGTGACATTATTCTTCTTGACCTCTATGCAATAAGCGTTCTGCAGTTTGTAGTGTTTTTTTTTTAGGTGGTTGAACAAGTTAGTTGTGTTGCGGTGGAGACAGAAGTGTCATGAACAGTTTGTATATGATTTGTTGCCATAAATCCAAAATACTTCCAAACAAAGGATGATGACCTGTTTCAAGGGACTAGCTCATCACCTTCTGCTCCAGAGATTTGGTTGTCATTTTGCCTGAATGTAATGTAACATTAGCAAAGATTAAAGTGAGTGAACAAGGAGCACAAGGATAAAAAATACAGATGTGGATTGTCCTCGCTCACATGGAGACATTTTGGCTGTGAAAAGACTGATGTTGCTCTAAAGATGGACTAAATGGGCAGGACTAAGGATGCGCTCAAATGTGTGAAAAAAAGCAGCCCTATGGGGGATTGGCACCAGCACCCCAGCAGGCTCTGATAAGACGATGCAGCACCATGCGGGGAAAAAGCTGAATCTAGTTCAGTGACAGTGACATCACCCAGCAAAGGCACTGCACTGACCAATCACGTACGAGCGATGGTCGGAATGTGCACTTACTGGTCCGTTTTTCAATACAAGGTTGTGTAAACAGCTAATTACACATTACATCACTTTCACGGACAGTCACTGTACCTTTTCTTAGTGGTAGTATGGCTCTTCCTTACCTCTCAACAGAGCTGGGGGACTTGAGTCACATGACTTGACTTGAGTCAGATTTAAGTTGAATATTTGAGGACTTGAGACTTGCTTGACTATCACTGGTAAAAGACCCAACTTGGATTTCATGACTTGGCTTTCACTTGAAATTACTTGACTTTTAAAATTAAATAACAGCATTTTTCTAGATACTGAGCAGTTACATTTTGTTTTTGAAACAAAACTGGGTGATATATAGTGCACTGCCTGCAAACCTGGCAACCTAGCAGAACACGGCAGACCAGCAAAGGGCAACGCAGGTCACAGGATGCAGCAAACAAGGAGGGAGCTAGTCCAAAAAGAATAAAATCTGGATTCCAGGATTATGTTGTCAGTCACGGTAGTAACAAGAGAAGAGTGGTATGCAAAGTCTGCAATACAAAAAATCAGTGACACGACCACAACATCCAACTTCATCCGTCACTACAAAATTCACAAAGAAAGGCAAGCAATGCTATGTGAAAGTCTCCTGGTGGCTAAGATTACCTAACATTAGCCAGAAGGCTAAAGTTGAGGTTAAGCTGTCGGACTTGGCTTCAAGTCAATTACACATTTTACTAAGAAGAGCTTCTGATATCCATGAAAGGCGTGCCTTTTTTATTTAATAACTAAGGGTTAGTTTATAACCTATGAGCACTCAATTAATCAGAGGACTTTTGTGAAAATTTCACTTAAATACATGATATTCCCATAACATTAGCTATCATTAGCCCTGACAATCATCATAAAGTAGCCTCCAGACTGAAATAAAAGGAAAAGAGAAGAAATCAAGAACATAGAGCTTGTTATTTCCTTGAGAACAATATTTATTTCCTGCAAGGCAGGAGTTTTAAAATTGTAATAATTTTTTTGTTTTGTACCTACTGTATGTTTTAAGCTATAGAGTTATATTATAATTTCAGAGCCCCACTCACCATTGTTGTTCATATAGGAGACTTATTGATTGCCACAAAGTGTCAAATATCAGTAAGTTGTAAGCGACCTGCAACACTTTTTAATGATTTAAATAAAACACATTTTTGGATCACTGTCTTTTCTCTGATTGAAATGTGGAAACTGGGGTAGATCAGGAGAATCTTGTATGACTTGACTTGTGACTTGTTGACTTACAGTAGGGACTCAGCTTGCTCTCACCACAGTCACTTGAGACTTGAAGGTCAAGACTTGAGATTGTTTGTGACTTGCCTCCCAGCTATTGCTGCAGCTACTTTTGTAAGTGTCACAGTCTGGTTTCTGAGCTGTTCAGACAGTTCCTTACCACGTGAAGCCATTAAACACAGCTCATGCTGAAACTGAACAAGCTTTGGTGTTCACAGGTTCTCAGGACCTTGTTTGTGCAGTTAGCCTACACTGGAAATCACAGGTGCAATCGCTTTGGTTGCAGTGGTCACAAGCAGACTGAGGACATGCATTAACATAATGTATTCCCTTGTCCCTTGACCTAACCTGCCAACTAAGTTCCTAACCTCAAACCTTACCCTAATACCTAACCTAAACCTAATCCTAACCTGGACCCTGAAACCAAGTGTTGACCTTCAAGCAGCCCTTTGAAACTGCAACAGAAAGTCAAACATTACAAAGTGAAATAAAGGAAAAGCTAGGTGAAATCTTTTGTACAAAAGACTTTTATAGTCATGGCTCTCATGCCTCCACCCAGGAGGCCAACAGCATTTTTATCAGCTGTAATCTCCTTCACTATGGGACTGCACAACGTGAATGTATCCTACTCTCTGTACAGTAACAGCTATTCAGAGCTGTCTGGGCCTTTATCATACAACTGTGGCATGAATGCCACCCTATCAAAAACACAGAATATACTGGACAGATGCACACTAAATTCACAGGATGTTTCAGACAGTCCAACTCTGACGGGATGCACTTTGATATGTTTATGATTCAGGCATGTTCTGTAACTGGTACTAAACATTTGAAGGCGGTGATTAGGGCTGGGTATCAAACTGCAATACTTTTATGATGCCATAGCACAGAGAATGAGAAATTCTAACACCAAAATGTTACCAAAAAGTATTGTTTTAATGACATTTCAAACCACTGACACCTCTGGTAATGTCAAGTCAAGTCAGTCCATTTGTATTGATAAAGCCCAATATCAGAAACCATAGATTTGCCTCAAGAAGCGACAGTGGTGCGGTGGGTAGAGCAGCCTTCTTTACAAACTGTGCAGCATGTAGCACTTTCTGTCATTAGACCCTTGAACTGCATAAGGAAAAAGTGATACTGCTGAGCTTGTGTCTACAAGCTCCTAAAAGCATATTCTACATTCTCCTAGACTGACACATCAGAGAATCAGTCAAGCCAGAGGCAACACTTTGTTCAACTGTGTCAAACAATCAGCTCTTTGACAGTGAAGTAAAATGACAGCCACTGTAGGGAACATCATGGACCTATTCACCTTTCTGTCTCACGCCATCACCATTTTCTCTATAGGGAGCCGACTCTCTCTCCCTACAGACACGTGTGAATCAGCTGAGGCACAATGCGGTGATGTGCAGCTATTACATCAAGGGCAACTAAACAAACACTTCATCCTGCACATTGGAATCTCAAAAACTGTGCCAGCTGTGTATCTGAAAATCATCCCCTGTTGAATTTTAAAAGTAATCCTAAACCTGGTTTCAAACTAAGTTCTCCATGTTTCTGGGCTTTGATGGGTTTGAACTATCAAATGTTCTAAAAATGAAACAGTACTTACTTCACATCTTTGGCAGCCCGCAGAGGGGAGACCAAGCTGGAGGGGGTGGGGGTTGTAAAGTGAGAGACATCATCTTGATAAGTTATTCTTTCTTACAAAGCATTTCAAACAGACAATCCACTAACACATAATCTCCTGTTCACAACCAGCCTCATTCAGTGGCTGTATCACTCTCCAGTGCCACTCCAAACTGACCATGCTGCACACATCACAGTGAGGGCCCAACTTAATGTCTAGCTGGGTAGATTTGCTTGATTGTGATGAATGTTGGCTGTTACACGAGCATGCTGACTGAGTTCACAGAACACTGTTTAGCAGCTTATTTATATCATGCATATTTACATGTTCTATCAACTGGATGTTGTACCTTGGATCTCAGATCTTCTTTAAATAAAATAAGTAAAGTCACTAATTCATCAGATGCATCATCCACATTTCAGATTTCGGATGTGTCAGGGCCACAGGCTGACTTGTTTCAATTCTAATCCATGCAGCTTCACACATGCAGATCAGACACAGATGTAACTAGCATGTATCTTCTGGCTCTGGCTAAAAGACTGAATAAGTGAAGGTCTGAAAATATTGCACTGCTCCTTTATGTTACCGAGTTTATTGTCATAAAGCAGTTCAGGAGTTCCTGAAATCAATCATGGCTTCCAATGAGAGCTGTATAAAAAAAAAATCTTGTGACAAAGCAGTAAAATCTCTAGATAGACTTTCTTAATTAATACCAAGTGACACTGTTAAAATGTGGCCCACTACACCGGTGTCAAGGTCATAACACATGAATGCTGTTAGTCACTGAAATGTGTTTCTCCCTGTCAGATTCTGTTCGGCTCGACACATCAAATGACCTTTTAGAGCACATGTCTGGTGCAGAATACAGGTGTTACTACTCCACACCATGCCGTACAACCTACCTCTACCTGTGGCGCCCCCTGCAGGCAATCGAACATTCTACAGAACACCTGGAGGACAGGAGGGACCACAGAATACACATACATGAGCAGATAAAACACATACAGGAACTTGTGTGTGCTTTAAATAACGTGTGAATGTTTACATGTTCTAAAACATGCTCTTTCAGGATGGCTTCGTTAGAACTGTTCATCAGTGCGAGGAGCATCTGACAGTGTTGGACAGAGTCTATGTGAGCCTTACCTTCACATCATATATGATTTAGAATGTGGCCCTACCTCAGTCTCTCTCTCTCTCTCTCACACACACACAAAGACACGTGTGCACATGGGGGTTACTATGGCAACTGAGCCTGAAGGGTCAGTGAATCAATCTGTACTGATCTAAATTTGCTGATAACACACATACATAGCTGCACAACACACACATCTTTACACAAAACACAGGTTGAGAGCAAACACACAATTGCGCCTGCATGTTCAGACAAACACCCACAGATGGTAGAGTTTATACAGTCAGGGAGGCGCTAATGAAGTGCGCACATGCACACGCACATCAGGTTTCTAACACAATGAAATGCTTCTTCAGCTGATCGATATTCAGCTGAGATGATGGGGAACAGATGTACTGTAACATTTTCACTCTAATTATTGACACTACACTGGCTGTCTGTGGGTAGACTGGCCGCTATAAAACAATAATCATTTTCAGAAATGATGAACAAGTCATTTTTTTCATTTTGCCTTTACTCAGAGGGAGGCAAGAGCAAAATATCTCAACTGCTACTGTCCAGTTACCAGAAATGTGCTGTAGATTTTCATGGTCACAAGGATATTCCCAAGAAATAACACATGTAGTTTTAGTAAAACAATATTTTCTGAGCACATTTGTGTATATTCTCCAAGAAAAAATACTAATGAATATGATGATTTATTGCAGGTTCTGAAGCAATGCTGAGGGCAAACTTTAAACCTTAGTCCCACTGCAGTGGCTGTACTGTAAGAGTTATAATGACCACTGCAGCCTCTAGAGGCTGCTAGAGATGATTTAGACCTTTTATTTTATTATTCACACACTGACATAGGGACATTCCCACAGAGGAACAGGATGGCTGCTGTTGCTAGTAGCAGCTGCTGGTTGCTGTCACAGTTAGATCAGGAATTAGTCAGTGTTTCCTTTAAAACTAAAATAAATATCGCTAAACCACATTTCTCAGCAGTGATTCACTCACTCTCAGTCATGTTGTTTCAGTTATACAACAATCTGTCCATCTCTAGTCTGTTCCTACAAAAATACAAACTGACTGCAACGCTGCAGAGGAAGGGAAGAGCAGTAGGCCATATGAGGCTCTCGAAGTTCTCCAGAGGCTGTGCTGTCTTTTTATAGGCTATCAGAAGTAGAGTAGGCTAATTAGCATTCAGCCTTAATGTAGTCCAACACAACCACCGGCGGTGTTCTGCACTTTCTGGTGCATGCTGCTGAAATACCAGAAGACTTACAAACACAACATGAAAAACACAGTTTGGGTACTTCTCCCTAAGGAACTGTTAAAAATTCACTGAGTTTTAAAGCATGGAGCTGCATCCATGATCTTTTGTCCCCACAGGAGCCAGATCAGCAGCAGCAGCTCCAACTGGCTGCTTTTTAATCCACATAATATGTAGATTAGAAAAGATTTACAGTACATAGATTATGGATGGATTGTCACCACAAGGGCTCCAACACAACCTGCCTGAGGTGTTACATACTACTATGATCATCTTTTAAAGACCACCAACAATGGACTAGCACGTCAAAGTGTCACACTGCCATGATAAAGGCTTACGTTTACTGTGACTTCTCTTCATTTGTGCCACAACACGGCCCATTTCATTAGTTACATGTTTAGCCACTGGTACTGGCATTGCAGTGTCTACAGATTTTTCACTGGTAAAGTTGTTAACTCTCACGCTTTTGGGCTCTCAGGCTCTGTGTTACTCTCTCATGCTCTCCAAATAAATCTCACACCAAAGAAGAGGAACATCTGAGTTTTGTTTTCCACATTTCAGAGCCACATTCTTTGCCTAAAAGATGCACTTTCAGCTTTAGTCCTTAAAAGCACACCCAAACTGTTTTACATAAAAGAAATAACTCAACACGGTGGTGGTTAGTGGTTAGCACCGTTGCCTCACAGCGAGAAGGTTCTGGGTTTGGGCCCCACCTGGGACCTTTCTGTGTTGAGTTTGCATGTTCTCCCCGTGCTTGCGTGGGTTCAGCTTAGGTTGATTGGTGTCTCTAAATTGCCCATAGTAGTGTGTGTGCGTGTGTGTGGTTGTTCGTCTATGTGTTAGCCCTGCGATGGATTGGCGACCTGTCCCGGGTGTACCCCGCCTTTGCCCGATTGCCGGCCAGGATTGGCACCTTCCTATGGCCACCTTGTCTTGTAAATGTGCTCTGCATGTACACACTGGGTTAAACTGGGTCTCTAAATATCTTCTTTTAGTCTCCATCTCACACTGAGAGAGACTTGATTGTTTATGATCAGGGGTTAATTTGTGCCAGAACAAGCCAGATCAAATTGTCACCAGCACATATTTTGATGGACCCGGCACCTCATTTAAATATGAAACTAATTGAAGCTAGTCAGAAATCAGAAGCTAAACAGGCCAAGCTGTCTGATGCTGAGGTCGTGGATGTCAAAAGGACTGAGGCAAAGCAAGAGATAGCATGAAAGAGGACTCCTGCCCCATGAGCTTTTACGGGCTATTTTAGATAACGGAAGGTAAGAACATGTTTATTTAATGTTATTGCATGATATCATCTCTGGGTGCTTTAAATTTGTTCCTGTAATACTCTGAATATAAAGTGTAGTGGAGTAATAATATGATGTCAGGCTTGCTATTGACTGAACAGATTAGAGGCTGTAGCCTCACAGTCCTAAAGTATTTAGCATCACTCGCACTCGACATTTATAATTCCACATGAAAATGTGTTTCTTCTTGTGTGATTTACTGGTCGCAACAAACACACGCACCAAATAATGTTTTGTCTCTAAACTGCTCCCTTAATGCACCTGCAGAGAGTGGTAAAGACTGCGGAGAAGATCACCAGGACTCCACTGCCCTCTCTGCAGAGCATTTACCACCGCAGGGTGCGTAGGAAAGCTGCCTCCATCCTCAAGGACCCCACCCACCCCCAGCACGGACTGTTCCCACCTCTACCCTCCAGCCGGAGGTATAGGGGTGTGAAATGCAGGACCTCTAGACTGAAAAACTCTTTCTTTCCAACTGCCATCAGACTCCTAAACAGCTGACAGGAGTTTACAATCAGGACTTACTTCATGTAATTCCACCTGTACTGTTTACATTCCAAGTTTGCACATCCACATTTGCATATGCATAATTGCACACTCACTGTCGCCTATTGTACATACAGCTCCGATGTAGCATGCATTCTCTGTTTATTATATTCCTTATATTTTTATTATATTTGTTTCCACTTGCTGCTTAAAGTGCCTTTAAATTTTGTTTACTATTTATCTACTTTATATTTCACTTTTATTATTTGGCATTCATTGTGGACAGCAAAGAATTTCATTGTACAGAGAAATACATTTCCTAACTGTGAACATGACAATAAACACTTTGAGTCTTGAGTCTGTAGATGAGAACACACCTGACAGACCATTCTCCTGTTGTGTGCTGGATGTTTGAAAGGGCAATTCTGGACAGTCAGGTATAATGTTGTTAGAATTGTTAAGTTAGCACTGATATTTTTTAGCATATATATTTTTTACAGACGGCATAGCGGAACGGTGGTTAGTGCTGTCGCCTCACAACAAAAAGGTTCCGGGTTCAAGCCCAGGCCCGATCTAGGGCCTTTCTGGGTGGAGTTTCCATGTTCTTCGTGTGCCTGTGTGGGTTCGCTCTGGGTACTCCGGCTTCCTCCCAAAGACACGCAGCTTAGGTTGACTGGCGACTCTAAATTGCCTGAGGAGTGTGTGTGGTTGTCTGTCTCTAAGTGTCAGCCCTGTGATAAACTGGTGACCTGTCCAGGGTGGACCCCGCCTCTCACCCAATGTCAGCTGGGATTGGCTCTGGCCCCCATGACCCTGTTCAGGATCAGCAGTATAGCTGATGAATGAATGGTTTTACAACTACAAGTGCTTTTACAATAAACAGTCTGACAACATTTTGATTGCCCTTCAACTTGAATATTTGTTGTTACTGTTGTTTGTGCAGTTCCTGCACACATGGGCAAGTTGAAATAAATAGCTAAAATGTAGAATTAATGAAATGACGAGAGGAAAGCTGAAAGAGAGGAGTAAACAACATGTCAGTCTGGGTGAGGCACACAGTAACATGACTGACCTACATTACTCAAAATGCTCAGCAGCTAATAGCAGGAAGATACATTTAGAGACTATGTGGAGAACAGAAGGCAACATTTAGTAGCTGAAGAGCCAGATATTTCCCTTAGGCATAGGAAAAGGTCAAACCAGAGCTCAAGGGAGATATTCAGCAGAACAAGTTCAGATAAATACTCTTCTAATTATTAAATTAAAATATATTTTGTATCCGACACATTATATGCTACAGTAAAGGCCACATGATCATCAAAATCAAGAGTCTTCATCCTCAAGGAGCCATGAACATGCATTGCGATTATGATAGCAATTGAGTCTGTGTACAAAGTTGACATTTTGACCTGAGCAATGCCAGATGAAAGGTCAGAGTTGAGAAAATCACTGGGACTCATTCTCTGGAGAACATGAATATCTGTCATGACATCTGGTCAGCAGTTGATGAGATGCAGAATCTTGCTGGAAATCAAACTGACATCACTAATTCTAGGAGTTTGACCAGCCCTCTTTGTTTCAGCCATCCACCATTTTCCGTGACGTCAAGCAAAAACGATATACAGTACAGCAGGCATAATCGGAAACTACTGTATAAATGGGGACACAGGACTATTTTGAAGCCTCTTCTTACATAAGGCCTGATGAGAGACCACTGTAATGTGAGCTGGAACAATCCTGATCTAATTTCACTGCTACACTCCTCCAAAGAGGTCAAGAATGTGTTTGAAAGTACAAATACACAGAACCAACAGTATGCACACACACACTTGCATAGTGCAGCCTGGCTTGTGTCCCACTTCCCCCTCTGTCTGGCCAAAGGAATGCTCCGTTTCCTGTATGTTGTGATCAGTGTACGCTGACTGCTCCCCAGTGGGCCTCCTTACAGATCCTAGCAGCTTGATAAGGAAACACTCTTCTCTACTAGTAGATACAGTGGCTACTGAAGCCACTAGCCTAGTGCCCATTCAAGTCTACATTCCAATTTTAAGCCATTTTTTCACATTTAGCATCCTGTACTGCTATTGACGTGTTCCCACAAATGAGAGCTTTGGTGACAGATAAAAGCATGACAGAGTGCTGTACGGCTTAACCAAAGTGGAACAGTAATAACTCTTTCACACACACATTAGATATACCTCAATGTATTAGGCTACTCTTTCAGCTGATGTGAAATTGATGTAATTTATATGTTCTTAAAACGTTTTGAATCAATTCATAACGGTAAGGAAGTCATTCAGACTGTTATTTCCTTACAGTTTATCTTAATCCCAGCACAAACTGAAGACTATCACATCTCCAGCTGCAGTTGTAGTTAAAAATAGACAAATTATCTCTGTGGCCAGATTTTATTAGCAACTATAGTGTCAAATATGGGAAGAAAGAAGCCTCAGTGCAAGAATACACTCCAACAGAACTCTCCGCACTGCAGAGAAACTGTTTCCAAGATTAGGGTGAATGGGGTCCTGCATACTTGTAGGCATGACAGGTAATAAATATCATCAAATATCACCCAAAAAGGGAGGCATGCATGTCTGTTTGTATTACAAAACAATGTAGAATTTATTCTTTAAACATCATTGGAATTACTTGAATAAAAAAAAAAAACGCCCAGAACTCATGTTGCAAAAAAACCAAGACCACTATTTTAACGAAATCTTCAATGAAAAAATATATGATTGTAAAAATTGTCTTTTATTTGACTGAAGGTCACAAAATGCAAAACAATGCAGGCGCACGAACATCACTTCAGTTCTACTTTCTCAGTATGAATCATCATAGGCAGTAAAAGAAAGAACAATATTCAAGCACTGTAAAAGGTTTTACCACAAACTATACTGACCGGCTTCTATTCTGACCTTAGAACTGTGCATGAGATTGTAACTTGGCTGTGGTTAACCTTCTATGCTATTTTCACTCTCACCGCATCGTACTGGACAATGACCTCATCCGGCAAAGGCGCTGTGTTGACCAATCACATACACGGAATGATTGGGACATGGACACCTGCAGGAAGAAGACTCTTTTGTTCACCTTGTTAGCATGAGCATTCACTGCTATTCGCTGTTGAATTTGGGCCACAATCAACACACCACAACGGCACACCATGTATTTTCATTAGTACTGGATGTTAAATTGTGTTTTTATCTGTCAATGCAGAGGTGGAATTGGTGCTATGGTAGAGTAGGCTACGATAGCAGCATGGCTAACCAAAACACGATGGAAACTCATGGGCTGGAGACATGAATGAAGCCACTCATGTCAACTTGTAACAATGTGGCCATATTTTACACACCTACAACAGTCCCCCTGCAACCCTGTGCATTAAAACACAGCATGAAGGCATATTTTGGCTGGACTAATGTGAAAGTACTGTCATGCTGCTCTGGTTCTGTTATGTACTGATACTGCAACACAGCATTTGTTTCAACAAGAAATATCATCATTCTTTAATATCGCAAGATCTCGTGGCATGAGATCTCGTCACACCCCTGCTTCACACATTTGCTTTGGCATTCAAAAATCCCGTCAGCTGCTTACAGCCATTATTCACTGCTAGTGTCCCCTAAAAGGAATATGAGACAGGTATATCTCCCACAGCATCTTCTAAACATACTCAGACCCACGTAATGGCTGTATTATTAATCTCAGCTGATAAACAATAAAACATCCTCTTAAGAGTCTGGTTCAGTTTGATTCAATTCTGCTGTCTACTATGTCACAGTAAGCCTATCTATCACGCATATTAAGCCTGGAAACAGCACATAAAGCATCATGTACTGTAATTATACAATATAAATATCAACTTGGTATGGGTCTGACTAAATGTGTTTGTGTGTGTGTGTGTGTGTGTATACACACACGGGGGGGAAACTGAAAAAAAAATCTGCTACCTTGCTGACTGTCTATTTACTCTAAGCCATCATTCTGTCAGCACGGAAACATCCACCCTCTTTTATGTCATTCTCTGTTTCACTGTGCATTGTTGCACACATTAGCAGAGTGCCAGCACACAACGACACACAAGCACATCTTAATGAATGTACTATCTGAAGTTTATGTGCAGTACTGTCTCTGGAGCAGTCAGCATAAAATCTCTTCAACAAAAGCTCCACTCAGCAAAAACTCTACTCACGTCATCTCCACTGCCATCCTGCTCTTTAAACACCAGTGGTTCAAAAAGATGCTTCTGACCACACAGGGGTCCAACACACAGGGGTCCATATGAATAAAGTCATCTATCATAGCTAATTTATTATCTTTTTTAATTGACAAACTAACTATAGAAAAAAAAACAGCCAAACAGGAATGC
>NW_018128007.1:803920-805235 GCF_001952655.1 Monopterus albus | reverse complement strand
ATCAAATCAAAGTACTTCATAACAAACATCATACACAGATCCAACACTGGAAGATGTGAAAGGAACAATGACCTTGATATAAACAGTATTGTGAAATTGTCTGAGGGTATAAAATCTCCCAAAGCTGTTTCAAAGCATAATGTAAGATACAGTATGGGGAACATTATGCTGCATTAGCTCTCATGTATCTTGTTTTTAGGAGTTATGATCAGTATGTGCTGTAAAGTCCCGCACACAGTTCACAGGCAGTCAATCCAAAGCAAGCCAAAGACAAGCGTGCACTAACTTACAGCAGTGCAGATCTTTAGACTGCATTTTGGGAGATGTCCTTATGTGCATGCCTTAAGTTTACATGAATTGCTGTAAACTAAGAGTGGGAATATCAGGAACACAATATTGTGTGTTTTACTGAGACATGGCTGCTGGAATTTGTTCCCAATTCACACGCCGCCATCACCAGCTTTCAGAGACTGTAGACCAGAGGTGGGCAAACTACGGCCCACAGGCCACATCTGGCCCGTTGGTCCTTTTAATTCGGCCCGCCGAAGACTGGTACAGAACTGCCCAAATCAAATCATTATCATAATTATGACTGCATTCATTTGACCTTGTCCTGTAATGCCTGGCGTTCCACCAGGTGGCGCATTAGACACGGTCATACATTGACTTGATTTGGCGGAGCCAGGGCTACTCTCAGTTATTACTCTGCTACTGCTCTGAACCCATCTGCAACAATGAGTGGGCCAAAGAAAAGAAAAGTTGACAGTGAGTGCCAAGTGTTCAATAAGGAATAGACAACTAAATATTTTTTTTACTGAAGTCCAGTCAAAGGTTGTATGTCTTATTTGCCAAGAAAAAAAAAATACAACATCAGCCGTCACTTTTTTGTACCAAGCATGCTAATTATGCTAACAACCAGTCAACGCAAGAACGGATGGCTACTGCTCAGAGGCTGGCAGCTAGTTTGCAGGCTCCGCAAAACACCTTTATCCGACAAACTGCCATCCAAGAATCAAGCACAAAGGCAGGTTATTTGCTGGCATTCAAATTAGCAAAGACCAGCAAGCCTTTCTCCGAAGAGGCGTTTCTCAAAGAGTGCATGGTAGCTTGTGTCCTGAGAGCAAGAACAAATATGAAAAAATTAGCTTAGTGACCCGCCGTGTTGAGCTAATTGACGAAGACTTAGCTAGCAAGCTAAACAAAAAAGCGAAGTCATTTACATTATATTCCTTGGCACTGGACGAAAGTAATGACATAAAGGACACCGCTCAGCTTTTAATTTTTATCAGAGGGATTAATGACAATTTTGAGATAA
>NW_018128007.1:801115-803856 GCF_001952655.1 Monopterus albus | reverse complement strand
AGAGTCTCGGGGGTCATCGAGAGGCACAAGCTACCTTGGAATACGCTTGCCAACGTTACCACAGATGGATCACCAAATCTGACTGGAAAAACGTCAGGCTGCTCAAAAGAATCCAGGGGCGGGTGAAAGAGGACAACCCTAAGCAGGAGGTCATTTTCCTACACTGCATAATCCACCAGGAAGCACTGTGTAAATCCGTATTGCAGCTTGACCATGTAGTGAAGACAGTTGTAAAGCTTGTTAACTTTATTTGAGCAAGGGGACTTCAGCATCATCAGTTTAAGTTTCTTGAAGAAACTGACGCTGATCACCAGGACTTGCTTTATCACTCAAATGTCCGCTGGTTAAGTTTGGGGAAAGTATGATGATGAAAGCTGATGATTTTCCTGTGACACAGATTGGTTTTGTGATTTAGCTTTTGCTGGGGACATACTGACACATATGAATGAGCTGAACGTGAAGCTACAAGGGAAAGATCAGTTTGTGCACGAAATGTTCACAAATGTCAGAGCCTTCAAAACCAAGCTAGCTTTATTCTCAAAGCAAATGTCAAATAAGTCATCTGCTCATTTCCCCACACTGGCTACGCTGAAAGAGGCTCCTCGACATGTGAACAAATACAGGAAATCACTAGACGACCTGCACGGAGAATTCTGCCGTCAGTTCTCTGATTTTAGAAAAACTGACAAGTCACTTCAGCTGGTGTCATGTCCCTTCACACAAGACCCTGAAACGGCGCCACAGGAGTTGCAGTTGGAACTGATTGATCTCCAATGTGACACCGTCTTAAAGGAGAAGTTCAACTCTCTTAAACTGGATGAGTTTTATGCTTCATTAAGTGCAGCCAAATTTCCAAACATCCAGAAGATGGCACAGAGGATGCTGGTGTTGTTGGCTCTACCTATGTGTGTGACATTTAGTGTGATGAACACCAACAAAGCACCCCACAGATCCCTGATGATGAACACCTCTGTTCTGAGAATTGCCACAACAAAACTAATACTAGACTTCGATGCACTGGCAAAAAAGGGTGATCAACAACACTGTTCCCACTAAAAGTGAATGTAAGTATTAACACTGTAATGCCTTTTATATGTTTATGTTTGATATGTATGCATCTGGTGCTGGCCCGGCCCGTCTATCAAATTTTAAAAGTCAATGTGGCCCCTGAGCCTAAAAGTTTGCCCACCCCTGCTGTAGACTGAGTGGTAAGAAGAAAGATGGGGGGACTGCAGCGTCCAGCCATTGCTCTGTTATCTGCAAGTATGCATCCATATTATCTGCCCAGAGTGCACATGCGCCTTTGCTATTGTTGTTTACATTCCACCATCACCACTAGGTTACAAACCCAGCAAATGTGTAAATGGTCATTTAAGGAGACCTGAATCACGTCTCTGCAACATTACTGATTCCCCCCGTGAGACCCTACAGGGATGTGTGGAAGCCACACACTGGAAGGAGGATGGCATCAATTCCATGACACACAGCATAACAAAATACATAAACCTCTGTGTGGACAACCAACACGATCCCCACCATGACGGCGTGCTGTTTCCTCAGAAATATAATGTGGACCAGCAGCAGCCTGGAGGGTGTTCTTCGTACAGCATTAAACATTTCCTAATGCCAGCTAAGGTTATCTGGATGTTTCAATTCTTCAACCCCCACCTGTGTTGTGGATTAGAAAAGCTAGATTCAGTCATCCAGTGTAAGTGCGTGTCTAGTCTACATATATCGACAGCTGGAACCATGATCAGCTGTTTCTGATTGGCTACATGCAGAGAAAATGCAATCTGTCACCGCAGTAGAGAGGGAGCTTCTCCTGGAGGACGATGAAGAATTTAAAGATTGCATTTGCACATAACTGCAAAAGCTGAACTCTGCAAGATGCATAGAGATGTGGTTGACAAATTAAATGCAGAAGTGTCCCATGCAAATACTTAATGTCGGCACACGTCTACTGCTTTGACATGACGGCTCAGTTTGTTACATGGGTGACAATGGGTACATCCAGCAAAGTGACAAGCTGGTAGAAAGAATTCCATGTCAAGATCATCTTCATTAATAATTGTTTAGATGATTACCTTCTGTGCACTCAAATTCCCATTACTTCATATAAGTTCTGCATTATAGGCAGGCTAAGTAAAGCACAAGGAAACTGGTAGCAGCTAAGTACTCTACTACCATTATCTTTAGTTTTTCTTCATAGCTTTGCTTCAATAATCAGGTTTGATTTTCTCCACATTTAAGTTTTTTCTACACATTAGAGCACTTCTCAATCCGTTCCTAGAAATAATTATGTAAAACATTTCAGTAAATGATTGACGATTGTCTACAATTTGAACAATTCACTTGTATATGTTCTTTTGATCAAACTCGATTGGTTTCTTCTGTCTTACTGTTCCCATCATCTCCTGACATTAGTTCAGGCAGTTGTTAAAATATGTCCAGCACTCAACTGTTATGAATTCCACATAGATACAGTCATGTCAGAAAGGATTCCCAGCCCTTCACTCCTTCCAAGTGCATTTTTTTCACTTTCAGTATAAATTTACAGCAGTAAAATGTGCAGTAAACTGAAAACTTGGCCACAGCAGCAGCATTCTCTCATTTCTAGGAAGAGGTTTTATCATTCTGAAATAATTATAGACTATTTGGAGTTATGAGGGGTGTCAGGCTAATCTACAGGTACCCAGGCTTAAACATACAGTATCTACAGTATGTTTATATATATATATATA
>NW_018128007.1:793431-801096 GCF_001952655.1 Monopterus albus | reverse complement strand
GATTTTTTTCATTTTATTAATTTCCCTGTCTTGGACAGGGAAATTAAAACCAGAAATCTCACAGTGCCACCATCAGAGGTTTCCAACACGTAAACAGGCTAACAGGTGAGCTACCTAATTTAAGCAGCTGTTTGGGGGCAATTACACTTCAAATGTGCAAAAGGAAAAATTCAACTCAGAGTGTACAAAGGGGTCCAGGGATGACATGTGTTTCTTGGAGTCGGTGGAATCAACATATTTGATTGACTGACCAACCAATAAGTACCAATAAGTTACCTAATGTAGACATTCACATACTAACCTTTCTTTCTGAGTTTTGTAGGTGATAGATGAAGTTGTTGTGGTCGTGTTGCTAATTTCTGTGCTACAGACTTTGCATACAGCTATTCTCTTCCATCATCGACAACATAATCCTTGATTCCAAACATTATTTTTTGGACTGACCCCTCCATAGCTGCATCCTGCGACCTGCATTGCCTTTTGCTGGTCTGCTGTGTTCTGGTAGGTTGCCAGGCTTCCACACATTGCATTAGAAATCATCTAGTTTTGTTTCAAAAACAAAATGTAAGTTCTCAATATCTAGAAAAATGCAGATACTTAATTTAAACAGTCAAGTAATTTTGAGCCATCTGTTTCAAGTCTAAGTCAAGTCTCAAGTCATGAATTCTAAGTGAAAGTCAAGTCGAGTCTTTTATTTCCTTATTTTGTTATGTCGACCATACACCTAACAACTTCTCAAGTAATTTTGTGTTGCAGACAAATTTCCAAAGCTGAAATAAAATCACGAGAGCCTTTCTACAGTTGTGTCATGCTCCTGTCATCTCAGTCGTTTGGTGTTTAAAGCCTTTTTCTCGTCTTGACGTTCCGATACACTCAAAGATGTTTAATATTACGTCCTTAGTCCTGGCTGATGCCGACAGCGATGTGAACACAGTAAACATCCATTGGGTGAGCACCAAACAGGAAGCAGCATAGCAGGCACTGAAACAGCAGTAAATACATAATACATCTATGAGTAAATATGACAGAGACTCAGGTGACTCTGTGCCTTGAAAGGCATTATTCTGTTAAACTGTTAAAAAGGAAGAGAACCTGGTGGAATTGTGGAGTGAGCAAGAGTGTCTGTCGTATTATCCGATCTTTATCACGACAGAGTGAAGAAAGAGAAAAAGTGGACAGACCTCGCTGTCCACTTTCAGCCAAACAGGGTCGTGTTCCTTGTTTTTTTCCAAGCAAAACACAAGTGCAGCTGTAGCACAGGAGCATATGGGAAGTTGTCTCCAGAGAAATCATGTGGCGTCCTTGCAAATAGTGACCCTGCAAGATAACCAGTGTTTGCAAAGTCATAGTTAATGACTAAAAACTGTGACTAATGACACACTGTCTTTAGATATGAGAGGGTGTCAGACTCTAGTCTTATCAAAGTCTGCTAGTGTAAGGCCAGCTTCAGTCAAACAAGCCTCAAGTCCTTAAATGTGCGACTTAAGTCTGACTTGAGTCAATCGTGTGAGCCCCACCTCTGCTATTAATCATAAAAATAATGGACAAAACAACAATAATTTAAATCTTGGAAACCAAACTGATCTTTTTAAGAATCTGAACATTGGACAGAAAAAAAATCAATAATGGAACAGTAATAAAAGTAGTTTATGCAGTGCATTGTTTTTAATGACTTGGAGAAATTCTAGATGATCAGCAGAATAATCAGGAGCTTGTTTACGTCTTCATTTTTATAGTCACTGTCGTTTAATGATAGCCTATTCTGAAACAAAACAACTGTAGACAAAGTGAGAGACGTAAACAGATATTAACATGACCACAGCCTGGGTGGTCAGGCATGTATACACACACACACACACACACACACACACACACACACAGGTTCGGTCCTTCTAAAGTTGTGGGCACACTCATTTAAAAAATGCATTCCCTGGCTCATCATCTGAAATGCCTACCTCCAACCCTAACATCTAACCTGAAATCTAAAACCAAATCCTAACCCTCAGAAAGCCTTTTGACAGTGCTAAAATGACCAGCTAAAATGTCCTCACATTGCTGGCATAGGACAAAAATTTGTTCACACAATTTAATAAAGACACACACACACACACTCTCTCTCGATGGGAGCTGTGAGTTTCATCTGCCCAGCTGCCATCCTGTGAATTGGTTGTGAACCAAGAGGCCAAGCAATTTACTCCTCACAAAGGCCATTTCACACCACTGAGCAGTCTGTGTGATGGAAGTGACATGGGGTGTGAGGGGAGGAATAGATGGAATATGTGTGGGATGTGTGCTGTAGTGGAAAGATGTGCAAGGCTCGGCAGATAATGGAGATACAGGGGGAGAGAACACTGGAAGGAAAAGACTAAATGAAAGAAGGATGCTGGGAATTGGACTGGATGGGAGGAAAGAAGTAAGGCCACAAGGAGGTGTAGAGATGTGGACAGACTGTTTATGACAGAGAGATCCAGGTGTAGGGGACAGGGACGTGTTGAGCTCTTCTGACTAGGGCTGAGTAGTGGCAACAATCTGGTGATACAATATGTAATTCGAAACAGGGGTTACGATTCGATATATTGCGATAAAGAAATATATAGTTAAGTTTTAATTCTAATTTTAGAAAAACTGTCATAAAATAAAATAAAATAACACAGCAAATCACAATTAAATCTGTACTATTAAATATCAGACCTCTCTCGTCCAAATCTCTCTTAGTGAATGATTTCATAATCGAAAATCACAATCATTTCATAAGTGGCAGTGATCTTTGACTCAAGTCTATTAATCAACCCTAGACCTAAACATAGTTATAAATCATTTGAAAGCCTCATCCTGAGTCTCTCACACCCAAATTGGAAAACTCAAAAGCCTGTTCTATTTGTTATTGTACCGTCCACCTGCTCCTTCTTCAGAGTTTTTAAGTGAATTCTCAGACTTTCCATCTGATTTAGTGCTTAGTACAGATAAAATAATCATAGTAGGCGACTTTAATATTCATGTAGATGCCGACAATGACAGCCTCAACAATGCATTTTGTTCATTATTAGACTCAGTTGGCTTCTCTCAAATTGTAAATAAACCCACTCACTGTTTTAATCACACTCTTGATCTTGTTCTGACATATGGCATCAAAACTGAACACTTAATAGTTTTTCCCCAAAACCCTCTTCTGTCTGACCATTTTCTAATAACTTTTGAATTTACATTAATGGATTATACTCTATGTGGGAAACAATTCCACTACAGTAGATGTCTATCCGACAATGCTGTTACCAAGTTTAAGGAAATAATTTAATCATTATTTACTTCAGTGCCATTTGCCAACACAGTGGAGGGAGGCCACCTTAACTTTACTCCCACACAAGTGGATAATCTTCTTGATAATGCTGCAGCCTCCCTGTGTACAACACTTGATACCATTGCCCCTCTGAAAAAGAAGGTAGTGAAACAGAGGAGGTTAGCCCCGTGGTACAGCTCACAGCTCCGCTCCCTAAAGCAGGCATCACAAAAACTGGAAAGTAGGTGGCGCTCCACTAAGTCAGAAGAGTTTTTTCTAGCCTGGAAAGATAGTTTAATAACATAAAAAAGCCCTTCATAGTGCCAGAACCACATTTTATTCATCACTGATAGAGGAAACTTCTTTTGCCAAATGCTCCAGGTCTCACAGGTTTGAAGGGTTCCTTCTCTGAGCTGCTGTTCTGAGATCTCTCCACATGAGCTCTATGGGATTTAGATCTGGATTAATTCCTGGCCACTTCAGAACTCTCCAGCTCATCGTCTGAAGTCACTTCTGGTGCTTTATCAAGTCTGCTTTGGCTCATTGCCCTGCTGGAAGACCCATGACCTCTGATGGAAACCCAACTTTTTGACATTGGGCCCCAGAATTCACTGGTAGTCTTCAGATTTCCTAATGCCAGACACAGTCAGAACATCCAGTGGCTGAAGCAGCAAAGCAACCCCAAAACATCATTGAACCTCCACCGTGTTTGACTGTAGGGACGTGTTCTTTTCTCTGAAGGCCTCATTTCATTTTCTGAAAACAGTAGAATGATGTGCTTGACCAAAAAGCTCTGTTTTAGTCTCATCTGTCCACAAGACATTCTCCCAGAAGGACTGTGGCTTCCTCAGGTCAGTTTTAGCGAACTCTTTTATGCCTCTGTGCAGTGGGTCCCCTGGGTCTCCTACCATAGTGTCCAATGTCATTCAGGTGGTGACAGATAGTGTGAGCTGACACTGTTGCACCCTGTGTCTGCAGGTCAGCTTGAATTAATTTGGAAGTTGATCGAGATTCTTTATCCACCAATGGAACAATCCTTTGTTGCAATCTGTCATCTATTCTTCTCTTTCATCCATGTCCAGGGAGATCATCTACAGCACCATAAACGTCTTGACAGTGTTGTGCACAGTGGACACAGGAACAGCCAGATCTCTGGAGATAGACTTGGAGCCTTGAGACTGTCCAGGCTTTTCCACTATTGTGGTTCTCACATCCTCAGTCAATTCTTTGCTCTTGTATCTTTTCACCATGCTAAAGGTTGAGTCAACTTTTCTCCATTTTAACTGGTTGCAATTGTGATTTCTATATTGCCAGCACCTGCTGGTTGCTACAGGTGACTCTCTGCTCCTCACATCTGTCTAAAGTAGTTCATACGGTCTGGTTACTTATCAATTAACCTATGGTATTAATTATTTGTCCAAATGATATATGGGGGGAGCTGTGGCTCAGTAAGTAGAGCGGTCGTCCCCCAACCGAAAGATCGGCGTTTTAATTCTTGTTCTCCCCCAGTCCATATGTTGAGGTGTCCTTGGGCAAGACAATGAAGCCCAAGTTGCTCCAGATGGTCAGAGCAGCACCTTGCAGGGACAGTGCTGCCATCAATGTTTCTCAGTGAAATCTTTTCCCAGCGCATTTTTATTCATTTCCTAGCCCTGTTCGGATGAATGTATGTTGCAGAAACATAAGATAAACAGCTGTGCATTAAACTTTCAACTCAACTCAACTTTATTTATATAGCGCTTTACCACAGCACAGCTGACCAAAGCACTTAACATATCATACAAATATAAAAAACAACACATAAAAAGCTATAAACAATAATATAAACACTAACACTACAGACAGATCCCCCCTAGTTTTCCGCCTGGCCCTCGGTGCCTCCAGAAGAAGCTGATCTGCTGATCTGAGGCACCGCGACGGGTTATATGGACGCAAAAGTTCCACAAGATAAGATGGTGCCAGCCCATTTAAGGATTTATAAACAAATAAAAGAATCTTAAAACTAACCCTGAAACGCACCGGAAGCCAGTGGAGAGATGCCAGTACTGGCGTTATGTGGTCCTTCTTACGCCCCCAACCAATAACCGAGCGGCAGCATTCTGGATCCTCTGGAGGCGGGCAAGCCCGGATTGACCAAGTCCAGCATACAGGGCATTACAGTAATCCATGCGTGATGTAACAAATGCATGGATCACTGTCTCCAAATGCTGCCGCGACAAAAAGGGTTTTAATTTCACTAACTGCCTTAAATAGAAAAATCCAGATTTTACAACCGCATTTATCTGGCTCTCCATTCTCAGATCCGAGTCTATTCTAACACCTAAATCAGTGACCACCGATCGCACATACTGCCCCAAAAAGCCTAAGTCTACAAGAAGGGGGTCGCCAGACGTATTCTGGCCAAACACTATAACCTCAGTTTTAGCCTCATTTAACTTCAAACAATTCATCGCCAGCCAGGCCTTAACATCGGCAAGACATGCTAAAAGCGGTTGGATCGAGTAGGTGTCCTTTTTAGTCAGTGGCATAATAATCTGGACATCGTCAGCATAGCAGTGAAAAGAAACCCCATGTTTCCTAAAAATAAAGCCAAAAAAGCAAAGGCCCCAAAATGGAGCCCTGTGGAACCCCAGATAACAAAGGGGTTGTCACAGATTCCACATCTGCCAGCCCGACAGACACCGATCTACCCGATAAATATGACTGAAACCATGCTAGGGCAGCACCATGAATGCCCACTAAATCTTGAAGTCTAGATATCAAAATGTCATGGTCCACCATGTCAAAGGCAGCAGTCAAGTCCAACAGGACAAGAATCACACACTCCACCGCATCAGTGGCCAAATAAATATCATTAACAACCTTTAGTAAGGCTGACTCTGTACTATGCATGAGTTTAAAACCAGACTGATAAGCGTCCAATAAATTATTGTCATCTAAAAAGGATTTCACATGCGCATAGACCACTTTTTCTAAAATCTTTGAGATAAAAGGTAACTTAGAAATAGGCCTAAAATTACTCAACATGGATTGATCCAAACGTGGTTTTTTGAGGATGGGCAAACAAACCAGATGTACATATGCAAAAACCAGCCACATCATTGTGACTGTCAGAGTCTTTTCTCTTGTAAAAGCTGGCCATGGTGTTACTTCTAGTAAATAATAATCACGATAATCAGGATAATCACCTTTATTTAGCCAAGTATGTTACACACAAGGAATTTGTTTCCGGTACAAAACTGAGGCAGCCATCTGCGGCGCCAACTCAACTGATGGCTCTAACCATCGGTTTTGATTAAGAAACATGTGGACAGCAATGCTAATTATGAGGTCCTCTATTTTTACAAGCTACAGAGAATGGAGGTCAGGACTCACAAATTGTGATGGTGACTACTCTGAAATAAGAAGAAAAAAGGAGTCATAAAGAGAGAGATGGTCGAATAGAAAGATGGGAATGCCTGATGGAGTGAGGTAAAGAAAAGTGGTGAGAGGTGACTGAAAAAGTAACTGTGGGGGAAATTACATAAATCTTTCAGTCTCAGCATGTACTAGCTACCTGTTCACATTATTAATCTCTCACCATTGTTCCATTTCTCCTCCATCTTTTACCATTTCATTATCCCTCTCTCATTCCTTTCTCTTGCCTCTCCACAAAGTGTAAATCATCCAATCATGCCTGATGTGGACCCCATCATGACAGCGGCCAGAGATCAAGTGTAGACAAAGTGGGATAAGGTGTAGCCAACTGGGAGGATGGATAGATGGAGGAAAATGGGGCTGAATAAATGAGACAATGAGACAGGGTCTTGCAGCATTAAAAAATTATATTAGGGTTGTGACTAATGCTTATTGTCATTATTGATTAGTTTGTCCATCAATTTTCTGATTGCTTGAATAATTGTCCAGTCTATTAGAGTGTCAGAAAAGAGACAAGAACAGATATCACTGGTTCCCTGAACCTGAGATGACCAACTGTGCAGAATCCAGTGTTATTCGGTGTGAAACAAAGAAAAGCAGGGAAGGAGTAACCAGAGCATGTACACTTGAAACTCCCAATCACGCCCCTCCAGGTATCACTGTCATCGCCCACGTGAGCGTTGAAGTCCCCCAGTAGAACAATGGAGTCCCCAGTCGGAGCACTTTCCAGCACCCCTCCCAGAGACTCCAAGAAGGCCGGGTACTCTGCTCTGCCGTTCGGCCCATAGGCACAAACGACAGTGAGAGACCTATCCCTGGTCTGAAGGTGCAGGGAAACGACCCTCTCGTTCACCGGGGTAAACTCCAACACATGGCGGCTAAGCTGGGGGGCTATAAGCAAGCCCACACCAGCCCGCCGCCTCTCATCGTGGGCAACTCCAGAGGAGTACAGAGGCCAGCCTCTCTCGAGG
>NW_018128007.1:791673-792556 GCF_001952655.1 Monopterus albus | reverse complement strand
CACCTTCCTAGGGAGGTGTTCCGGGCATGTCCCACTTGGGAGGAGGCCCCGGGGAAGACCCAAGACACGCTGGAGGGACTATGTCTCTTCTGGCTGGCCTGGGAACGCCTCGCCATTCCCCCGGAGGAGCTGGAGGAAGTGTCTGGAGAGGGGGAAGTCTGGGCATCTTTGCTTAGACTGCTGCCCCCGCGACCCGGTTCTGGATAAGCAGAGGAAAATGGATGGATGGATGGATTGACTTGAAAATTAGTTACATATCAAAGCAGTCTGCATTTTCTGTTGATCACTGTCCGATCCATTAGCTTGTCAGGCATTAGATGAGACAAATGTTTTTAAAACAAGTGACAGGAAGAACTGAAATACGTTTACATTTTACCGATATATTTGGTAACACTTTTGCAACGTGATCAACCGTAAATGACAAACTACAGGCATTTTGAGAGCTTGTGATAGTGCTGCCCTCCACCAGCAGTTGTTCTTGTGCTGCCAGGATTAGTGCCTCTGTGCTGTCATCAGCCACTTCTACTATTTGACGGGGTAATAACATGAGAGCAGACCCACCAAGGCTGGATACTGAACAGTTCTGGAAGAGCATATGGGAGAAGGAGGCATCACACAACAACAATGCCCAGTGGCTGGTGGACCTGAGCAGACCACAGTAATTTCCCTGCACAAGACCAAGTAATCATCACAATGGTGGGTCTCAAGTATGAAGGGCTGGACAGCACCAGGCCCCGACATGATCCACGCCTACTGGTTAAAGAAGCTAACTTCACTCCATGAGCACCTGGTGGGACAAATGAACCAGCTACTAATGGATGGAACCCACCCTGAGTGGTTAACTGAAGGCCAGACAGTCCTGATCCTGAAGGACCCTCAGAAG
>NW_018128007.1:781863-789943 GCF_001952655.1 Monopterus albus | reverse complement strand
TGCTGTGAGGTGATTTTTTTAACTGGTATGGGCCTTGAAAACCGGTATCAATCAGTATGTCAAGCTATAGTTTTAACCTGAATCTCTTTCAACACACTATACTTAGTGGAAAGGGCAAAGCTTCGTAATGTGACAAAGGAAAACCACTTACTGACCTTGTTAGAGTTATTCTAAACATGTCTGATGATTTTAGTACTTTGACATATAAACAAAAAGAGAAAATGCCATGCCACAAATTGATTACACTAAACTCCTCCCTCAAACACTATGTGGCCACTGAAGGGCTGCACTGGGAGAGGAGAAAGCAAGGAAAGCCAGAGGTGGGTGATAAAAAAGATTCAAATACAACTTACTGCAGTCAGAGGAATCGAATCAAATCAAGATGTATTTATATAGCACATTAAACATAAGCAACATTGACAAACACAGACAACCAGACACACAAACACTAAAACTGCATTTAATGGAACATTCAATATTGTAAACTGCCTCATTGCACAAAATGGCCACTATTTGTCAGCAGGGTTTGAAAGTATAGGGTTTGTTATTGTGACATCACACCACAGTGCATTCTGTGAAAGTCACCATGTTGGATGCTATGTGATCTGCTTTGCTGTAGCCAACCCATACTTCATCCATGCTAGCAGTCAGCTAGCTCTTTTCCAGTATTATTATTATTCGTATACATAATTATGGTAGGATTCTGTTGTGTGTCCATGTGCAGCAGCACGAGGGAAGCCATGTTGCAGAGTTAACAAATGGTTTGGGTGTCAGCTGTAAGAAAAACTATTTCCTTCAACAACATCTTGACATCGATGAGAGTGGGCTTCTTACATTTTCATTCTGGTAAGTTAATCAAAGTGCATCTTTCTATTTCCATCCTTCACTCTTGCACCCACACAAACACACCCTGAAGCTTTCATGAGAAGTTGTACATGTGATCAGAGAATTATTGTGTTTAAATGCATTATGCTTTAGCCAGCATGATATTTCATTTACTCATACCAGACTTATTAACCCAAGGGGTTGGTTGTGTCGTCAGGTAAACAAGCATATGAAACGAACGAATCACAGACTGGGCACCATCTCTACACTCGGGTCACAGTGAGATCAAGCCTTCAGAGTCAGAACGGTTTGCCAGATGGGCAAATAGAAAACTGTGAAGGACAGAGAGTACGCCGGCAATGGATAATACTGCAGTGGATGCCACCACACCAAGAGAAGCAGCACCAGCACCACTGCAAGAGGATGGAGGTGGAGCTGAGGCTTGCAAGCCTTCTGAGAAGAGGCCGATGATGTCACTATGCCTCATCAGTTTGTGGAAACATGTTGTAAAGTCATGAAGTACCTTATTGGCGTTACACCATAGGGCTCTATATCATTCATTTCTAAGGGAGAGGGAGGTTGTGTCAGTAATAAGCATATAACTGAAAACTGGGATTCTGGATAAGCTGTTGCCTGGTGATTTGGTACTGGCTGATCCTGACTTTGACATCAGTGACAGTGTTGGACTTGTACAGAGGTAAAGATCCCTGCACATTGTAAATGCTGCAGTAGGTCCTTTTGATTGTTTGCTAAATTGAATGTGTTGTTTGTGAGTATTATACTGGAAAAAACTGAGGAAATACCTTATTTTATGATATATGGGTGTCATATAATTCCAGGTAGGATGGGCCAATTAGCATGTAGCATGACATGTAATTTAAAAAAAATTATTCATTCATTTCTACCACTGTTTCTAAGTGTACCTCTTTTGTGATATATTTAAAATAAATTTTTGTTAAAAGTACTCAGATGTTTTTCTGTCTGGTCTTTTTATCTGTAGCTTGTAAATGTAAAGATTTAAAGGATTCAAGTAAACATGGTAAACTACAGGAACCAGATAAACTACAAACCTAAAACTATTACACTATGTACAGAAAAATATCCAGTGCAGAGCCTGTGTGTGTGGGGGTGTCTACAGTTGACAGGATGGACAAAACATGGGCCATCAGTAACAGGGGCATGATTAAGACCCACACAGCTAAAGTGGAACCACTGGATCGCACAGTTCTGGCTGATGCATGCAGCCATGTCTTCCAACTCTTCTGACCCTTGGCACCATAGAAGTATTACCATGGTACAGGCACCACAGCTTCTCAGCAGGTGTCTTCCTCTTCACATTCCTTGTCACGTCTGAGTTTTATGGAAGCCCTTTTGCTAGTGGTAATCAACTAAAGATGTGTCTGGAAACACTAAGTACAATACACACATGGTAAATTGACTCCACTTACACAGCGCTTTTCTACCTTGCCTGGACAAAACGCTTTACAAATTCACCCATCCACGTATTGATCCACTACAGGACTGAGCATTTTATTCATCATAACAAACTATCCCATATTATAAGTGACAACTATGTTGGGGCAGCATGATGGCGCAGTGGTTAGCACCGTTGCCTCACAGCGAGAAGGTTCCGCGTTCGGGACCTTTCTGTGTGGTGTTTGTATGTTCTCCCCGTGCTTGCGTGGGTTCTCTCCAGGTACTCCGGCTTCCCCCCACAGTCCAAAGACATGCAGCTTAGGTTGACTGGTGTCTCTAAATTGCCCATAGGAGTGCGTGTGTGTGGTTGTTCGTCTATATGTTAGCCCTGCGATGGATTGGCGACCTGTCCAGGGTGTACCCCGCCTTCGCCCGATTGCTGGCCGAAATTGGCTCGACTTTTGCGTTTGCTTCTGCTGTGACGATTTTCAGTGCGGCTAGCAGCGCCAAAGTGAAATTTACTGGTGTGGCTTTCTTTTCATACACGGTCACTCATTTACTCTGTAGGATTCACATGAAGCCTGCAGAGCATTGTGTGTTTTAACACACAGGGCTGTGTGGTTGCAGGGGCAGTGTTGTAGGCGTGATACGGCTACATTATAATGACTAGCACTGGTGCAAGATGACATACCAATCGCCTTTGGATCCAAACATTAACCGAATGCCAGTCAAGATACAGCAACATTGAAAGAGAAATGCTTGCTATTGTTTATGGCATGCAGCGATACCACACATACTTGTATGGCAAATTATTCCATGTTGTAACTGACCACAAACCTCTTGTGGCCATATGTGCAAAGCCTCTACACGCTGCCCCCATCCCCAGACTGCAAAGGATGCTGATCAAAACACAGGGATACAGCTACAGCATCGTGTAACGCCCTGGAAACCAAATGTTTCTTGCAGACACTCTCAGCCGCTTGCCAAACCCCGAAAACAATGGACACATCGAACTGGATGAACGCATTGATGGACTAGATGCTGAATTTGAAGACAGTGAGCATCACACCATTACAATTGTAAACTTCTCACTACATAAACAGGAAGCTCTCAGGACTGAGACCGCGAAGGACCCCAAGCTCAGTGCATTAAAGGAAATCATCCAGCAGGGCTGGCTAGAAAAGATACAGCACCTGCCAAACAATCTATGGAGCTATTGGTCCTTCCGAGACGAACTTGCCATAGAAGCAGGAGTTGTATTCAAAGGCAGACAAGTCCTTATTCCGGAATGTATGTCCTCGGACATTCTGACCCAACTCCATGCGGGCCACCAAGGCATTAAAAAAAACACGTAGATTGGCCAGAGAGAGTGTGTATTGGACAAAGATAAACACGGACATTGAAAACATGTGCAAATCCCTCCTGCCCCCCCTGTGCTGAGTATAAGGCCGCACAGCCAAAGGAACCACTCATTCCACACAAAACACCGACAAAATCATGACAGTTTCTGGCATCGGATCTGTTTAAGGTACATGGATGTCAATACCTTCTCACTGTGAGCAGATATTCCAAATATCCTCTGGTTGATGAAATGCCCGTTCCTGTAAGCAGCCATGCTGTTGCACAAAAAATGTAATGTTACATGTCTCTATTTGGTCGACCAGATGAAATAATGACAGATAATGGACCACAATACACAGGACAACCTTTCACAAAATTCATGAAAGATTGGGGTATAAAGCACACCACAAGCTCACCATATTACCCAAAAAGCAATGGATTTATTGAAAGACATGTGAGACACATAAAATCCTCCATCATCCATCATCAAGAAAACAATACAACACAAAGGAGATGTACAAGTAGCCTTGTTGCAGGTGCGAGCGACACCTATTGACAGTGATCTACCATCCCCTGCCAAGTTACTCCTTGGCAGACCCATCACCACACTCCTACCAAGCCATGCAGACCCAGGGAACCTGGAACACAGACAACACCTGGAAAAAAGGACAACAGCCATGAAAAAAACATCATGATCAATGTAGTGGCAGAGACCTACACCCACTGTTTCGTGGACCAAGTGTAAGAGTGTTGGACAAGGAGAGGAAAACATGGTAACCAGGAACTATCATGGAAAAATGCAAAGAGCCAAGAAGATACTTGGTTGAAACACCAAATGGCAACACAATAAGACAAAACAGGAGCCATCTTTGTGAGATGTACACAACACACACACCAAACATCCAGAAGAAAGTGTGATTCACAAACACACCCAAAAGAGATGAGGTCAAACAAAGCCATGAAGACAAGAGCTGAAAACCAAGCCACTCAACCTCTTGACACAAATACACACAGTACTGACCATGAAACAACAGCACCAACACGCACAAGGTATGGACAAACCATAAGAAGGCCAATCCAATACCGGGACTATGTGTAAATCTGAATGAGCCATTAAGCAGAAAAAAGAGAAAAATTAAAACTTGAGTTGTTACTTCTGCATATACCAGGTTGTTTTTTTCAGTATTGCATAAAAAAAAGGAACTTGATTGTTTCCAGAACATGTTATGTTGTATACTGGTGTATGGTCTTCTTCTGAGATGTTTACCTGATTATGTAAACAGGCGGGATGTTGCGATACGTAATATGTGTGTACATAAACAGGAAGTGTTATGTTGAACCTGGAAGCACGGAATAAAGATGTTATGGATTCCACCCCATAGGGAGTCAAGTATTACTTCAAACAGCAGCAGTCTGCACTAAGACACCTGAGGCTGTGTGCAGAAGCGACATCAATCCATCCCTAGAACACACACACACACACACACACACACACACACACACACACACACACAGTAACATCAGCTGTCTAAATATGGTGACAGGCCAGTCCTGCTGAGAATAGCCACGGCAGTACAGACCCACTGTGTGCTCTAAAAGCAGAGGATTACACTGGACTAAATTGCCAGATTGCCTCTTTATGAGCAAGGCTGTGCACAGACACTTAGCACTAACCTGCACTTAATCTTATCAGTCAGTTGATTCTTCCAGCAAATTCGACGTGGTGACAATAAACCATGAGTAGCGCGTTATTCCGATATAACGTTAGGCTGATGTACATTTTAGAATCGGCTTACATTAAGGATAATTCAGGAACAAATATGCAAATAGGTCTGGAAGTTACATTTAGTCGAAGTGCTGCTTCGTGTAACAGAACTGGGTGTGAGCTGTCAACATGTTTCGTCCTGTCTACGTGGGAAGAACCGGCTCTAAATGGAATGAGAAACATCTGAGGGGCAGAAAACGCAGACAAACTGTAAAAGTATTCCCAAGGCCTCCGGGCTGACATACTTACAGGGACAGACATTTTGCTGGTGCAAACTCTCTCCCTGGCTCCTGGCTTTAAACACGCACGCTCTTTCGTTCCAGATGTTAGCGTTACTTTTCCAAAAGGACGAGGATTTCCTCCGGCTCCTTGAGTTTCACTCTTCCTTCATCCAGGCCATGGTGAACTCTGCAGGAAAGCCAAAAGCCCAGCTGTAGAAAGTAGTCCGTGTTTCGTTGTATTGGGAGCGTGAATGCGAGAAAACGTGTCTGCAGCCGAAGCAGGATTGTGCGGACGCCTGGGTGTCCAGTAGACCTGGCTGTCGCTCCTTCGTCCTCCGCCCTCGCTCCTCCGTCTGCCGCTCCTCTCCTCGCTCGCGGATTCCTTCACAGCCCTCTTTAGAAACGTTTCACCTAAAAGCAGGTAAAAATACTATCGACAATTCAAGCGGTCAAGCGACTTCCACAGTTATGTTTCCGGGTCCGTGCCGTTATGAACGGGAGGGCGCACGGCGACCGCCGCTGTCTGCTCCAGTCCACAGGGATGAGCCAGTCCATCCTTAAAGGGACCGTCTCACTACAAAGAATGTCTCCAGTTTCCAATGTATTTTAAAGACCCACAGCGCTGCCAGAACTCCTGACAGTTCACTCGACTTGACTAAATAAAATTGTTAAAGAAACAAAACAGGTACGCTGTACTTCCCAGCATGCATTATTTCAGAGTTAAATGTTTTATATTTGGAAAAAGCCATTCATGGTGGAAAGTTGTGTCTTTGTTAAATTGAGCCATGGTTGTTTTGTCCATTTATAATAAAAAACAAACAAACAAACAACAATGCCAACAATGACAAAGGTTAGTACTGAATTCACTTCTTGTTCCTGGGATGTGACTCTTGCTTCACCACTACACCTGTATATATTGGAGCCCAAAAGTGAGTGGTTTAAAAATTGCCAATAAATAAGAAAAATGTTAAACTTCAAATATGTATTACATTATTCACCAAAGGCCACTGTGAAAGTATAATAATCTTAAATATTTAATCTTGGATAGGGCTCTCTGAACAGAGCCTCATGAGTGGGACTAGAATGTAAGGAAAAAGGTACAAGTGGGGGAAGCGTGGATAAAATTAGGGGAATTGGGATTCACCTTTAGTTTAGCCTAGAATAGCCTCTGACTAGCAAAAGTCACAGCCTGTGCAAACAAGAAGTCAGAGTGAAAAGACCTTCCCTTATGATCAAGGTCTCCTGTTTGAGAACACTTGAACAAAGACAAGTGAATAAGACATTTTATTTGTTTACTGATTATTATTCTCCAGTCTGCCACTTAATATGTTCGTTCAGTGCTAATTGGGTACGTTTTGGCAACAGGTCAACCTTGCTAACTTATTTTTAACAGCACCATGTGAAGGTGAATGTCACTACCGCAAGTACAAACACTGCTTCCTCCCTTCATCAATTAAACATCCTTTGATATTAGCAGTAATTTGCAGCAGTATTCTATTTGATGTCAAAATGCATTTGTATATATTTTATTTGTTCCATTTAACATTTAATTAAAAAAAAACTATTGATGTTTACCCAAGATCATAATAAGCAGTTTTATGATTTGTATTTTCTTTCTCTCACTGTACAGAAATGAACCAAACCATGACTTGAAAACCAAGGTTGTGGTAGGTTGAATCTGAGCAGCCAGGAATGTAGGAGACAGACTCGAAAAATACATCAGGTTTACTCAAATCAATAATTTATTTTAAACAAGTGCCAGCAAAGTACACATGCCAAAACAAAATCACTAAACGGTTAACTTCACATAACTGAAGAAAACTCAACTCAAAATAACTCAACGCAACTTACAGGCACGTGCACACCACTACACTTAGACTGCCACACTCCCAGCTGCTCCACCTCAGCTGATTAAATAGCCCCTGGTATCAATCAACCCTATGACATCTTTGATGACATCAGAGAGCGTACAGAATGAGGAAGTGATTAACCACCTCCTCCTTTATCCTCCTAGTAAATACAATCAAACATTTAACACACGGGTTAAGGCATTAAGAAACATACATGACTTATCTTAGGAACAAGTGGAGTGCTCTCACCCACTTTGTCACAAAGGTAAACACTAAACCATGATTTTCTGTACTATCACAATCCTAGATTAAAGTGAGTGACAGCAGCACACAGATGACTTTACCAGCTGTCAATAATGCCAGAACATGATTGATACACCCTACACCCATCATGATCAATCATGTGTGCCTATGTGTAACTGTTTTGTGGATTTGGTGTCAGATCATGGATTCACAATAACTGTCTGGAGCACACTCAGCTCAGCAGCCTCTGTCTCACCAGCACCTTCCCATAGCTTCGCATAGTTTCCACATAATGACAGATTAATTATAAAACACACAGACTTTAATTCATACATTTATTTCCATTATTTCCAAGTAGTGAGTTCTGGTTCAGACAAGCATTTATAGATCATAGATGTTTTATGTAGATTTATGTTGGG
>NW_018128007.1:761801-781818 GCF_001952655.1 Monopterus albus | reverse complement strand
TACAACAACTAGATGTTGTGTTTATTGTAGTTGTAGTATGTGTCAGCAGTATTAGTTTATTTGTATTTTTTGTATCTACTGTTTTAACAGTCTGCTGTTGTAACCTTTGCTGCCCTCTGGGCCAGGTCACAGTTGAGAAGATGTTTATCTCAGTGAGGCTTCACCTATATAAATAAAGGATAAATAAAATAAAAATACGGCACTACATTCATCTGATAACTTGTTACATTTCAGAATCAGATTAATGAAACAAAATACAATATAATCATAGAATTTTATTGATCCCTGGTGAGAAATTCACAAGCTACCCAGCAGTTATTTAAATTATATGCATATAGGGTAGTGAAAATTAGCTCCACCGTAACCAGAGGCAATGCAATGTACACAGTAATAATAATTGAACAATATTATATACATTTATTTGAAATGTGCCATTCTCCATAATGAGTACTTTCACTTTTGGCATTTTAAGTATATTCTTTTGCTAATACTTTTGTACTTTTTCCTAAGCAACATTTTGAATGCAGGACTTGACAGAATATTTTAACACTGTGGTATTGCTGATTTTACTTAAAGAATCTGATACTTCTTCCACCACTTGTATTTCCAGTGTACAGGAATTTTGAATGTGAAAAAATGGTGCAAGCCAAATAAATAAACATGCTACAATAAATATACATATTACATTAATCTTTATGTAAATTCTTTTCACAGTTGACAAAACTAGATTACAACAATTGCTTAAAAAGCCCATGGCTGCTTTTCCTTGTTGTTGACTTATCTACAATGTTACAGTGAATTATCATCTTAGATGTGACCTACGAGGTGTACGTGTGTTCTAGTACTTCTATACAGAAGCAACTTGGTTTACACACATCTCACAAACTCTCACTCACAAGATGTTTTGTTCAAAATAAAAGTATTACGTGAGAGTTTAAGGATTTCCTTAAATGGTCATAATCTCCAGGCAGTTCCACGTTCATGTGAACTTGCCTGACATCCGCTGGTGCCACTGCAAAAACAAGATTTTTTTTGACTGTGCCCGGTTTTGTGGATATATTTGACCTCCTGCTGCTGCACTGTGACCAGAGGATGTGGAGAAATGGGGCCTGAGGTTACTGCAAGTCCAGAAATGTTCCTGTACAGGGACTTGCTGTTTTACCTGACTGCACTGTTCTGGCTTCCTGACCGATCTTGTGTCACAAAGTGTTCCACTGTTGAGATGTTCCTTGTTCTAAAGTCAGTTTCATGTAGCGCCCCCCTCAGTGGTTGTGATTAGGATATTGTTAGGATTCAGGTTATTGAAAACATCTCAATGGGGAAACGGATTTAAACACAACACTGGCAGCAGGAGGTGTGCGCGTACACGAACTGTCCTCTTGCTTCTAAGAAGAGGCTCTTGGAACCATGGGCTCTTTAACAAAGGGCACTGCTTTTTGACTTTCATGCTAAAATGTCTGAACAGCTTACTTTTCTTGAATTATCGCCATACATGTTTTGGGCTGAAACAGATATGCCTGCATCAAGCTACATCAACTACAGTATCTACAGTAATGTACAACAAATAGTGTTTTCATTATCAGGCCTAATATCCGTTGCCTTAGTTCATGCCTGAAGTAATGAAAACATTGTATTTAAGAACAAAACTAAAAACTCTGGAAATTTGGAATATATGTGCAACAGCTTCCTGCATTTCTAATGTAGATACAGAAGATTTCAAGAAATAATTAAGTTACTGCTTAAGTACTGTACCGTGTGTCGATTGCACACTGCCCCTCTCTCACTGAGGAGACAGTTAATGCTGCTTTGTGATGGATGTTGGGGTTTCGTTAAGTCAAAGAAAAGGCTTTCCATTCTACATTTGTTTGGTCAGCATGACTACTGAAATCCACAAGTGTGAGAGTGGGTAATGGTGTGATGGTGAAGGGAGTGCGCCATGAAGGTGCAATGTGAATTTCAGGAGCTGAAGTTCCCAATACCTGCTCATATCAAGCTAGATCTGACAAGTGACTGAGAGCTGACGTCTACTCAGGGGACAGTTCAGCTCTGAGTGTCGTTTTAAAAGGATAGGCAATAGCTACATGGCTAGCTAAAGGAGCCAGCTCTACTGAATAAAAGAGTATACATAATCTATTTGACTTTGTTAATTAAAAGACTACATCATGTTAAAAACACACATCTAAGAGTGTTTCTACTCATCTGTCCTTTTCTCGTCTCCTGATCGATGGGATAGTTTGGACCCTGAAGACATGGTGATAGCACCTAATATTTGGATGTGGTAATGTTAACCTATTTGTTTCCATTTTTCCACCTAACCGGAATGTCAATCATTTATGTGATGTACCCTCCCCTCAGTCAGGAACAACCAATAGGAAGTCTCTCCACACAGATAATAGTAGCAATGACTGGATGCAACATGTAAAGAAGATCACCAAATGAAAATTAGAAATTAATAACACGTCAGGGTCTCCTGTGAGGAGGCCACAGGGCCCTAGGCGACCACCTAGTTTGCTATGCCATGGGTCGACCTGATACACAGTGAGAGACAGAGGCTTAACGCTCTAACACAAGAAAAACAATGAAAACTAGGAAATAAGGAACACAATGACAATCGAGCAGTGACACAAAGGAACAGACCAGTATGTATGTCTGGGGAGCTAAGTTGATGCATAGACAGGTGTGGTGGGTGTGGCAGATTAGCGGCAGAGCAGAGCTGGATAGAAAATCTGGGAAGGTGAAGGCTGGTTGAGTACCTGGATAAGACCAGAAAAAAAAACAGGACTGGAATTGCAACACAGAAGGAGCGATTTGATATCATCACCTAAGGTCTTGGTAGGTTCCTGTCGGGGTTAAACACAACACTAAAATCCAGGTAACGGACTTTATGCCAACAGAATTTCCCGATGGCAGTGGCCACTTTCAGCCTGATGCACTCTGCACAAATCTTTTCAAGAATGGTTTGAGGAAGCTTACAAAGAGTTCACAGTGTGGCCTTGGCCTCCACGTTCTCAACATTTCAGTTGGATGGAGCATCTGTGGGATGTGCTGGATCTGCTGGTAACATCTTGATGTCAGATACCAGAGGACACCTTCGGAGGTCTTGTGGAGTCCAGGCCTTGATGGGTCAGAGCGGTTTTAGTGACACCAGGGGGACATAGTAGAATATATTGGGCAGTTGGTCATAATGTTGTGGACGAACATGGCTGATATCCTTCTAGTAAATTCTAATCTGGAACACCTCAGACATTATATACTCTATCTGAATTATTGATTCTGCCATCAATAGATATAATATCCAACTGCACTGGGAAATCACTACAATGCTGATACATTCTGGTTGAAGTTTTGGCAGCCCATGATGATGTATATATTGTTTCAGACTGCTCCATCTTAACATACCTAAACACACACAGGCTGTTTGAATAATCTCCTGTCACCCCCATGCCATAAAAATCCTGCGTGTGGAAGGAAGGCTAGTAGTGAATCACGAGCAGTTTTTCAGCAACAGTCAGGAGCACTCCTGTTTCTGAACTATAACAGAGCTACTCTATTAATCATGCATTGCTTCGGAAGCAACATTGGTAAATTACTTAGGATTTACTATGAGCACATGGGTGAAGCTATACACAGTCCTGCTGACAGTTGGTGCATGTAACACAAAAAGGAATGTAGCACTGCGCCACCATAAGGCAGGAACAATCACTTCTGGCCCATAACCACGGATGTAATCAAAATTTATTTAGAAAATTGGCTTTGCAAATTTAGGTTTAGGAGGAAGAAAATGCATTTAACAGGTTTGTTTACAGAATCTCATAGGACCATTAAGATTTGGACTTGTCTTTTTATTAGCCAGAGCTTAGATGTTTGAGCTCACTGATCTGACAAATCAAAAGCAGAATCCAATTTTGAGCACAAACATTCTGCCCTGCTGTTATGAACAGTAGCGCAAAATCATCTCAGCCACAGTCCACTACATTTTTCTGGGACTTTCAACATCACCTCTTGGCAACCTTTGGCTCAGTCGTCACGGGGTTGTTCATGTGGTGAAAGCAGTGCCATCGCTGTGACAACTGAACCAGCTTAAGTTTTTGATAAACACTGTGGAACAACAGCTGTAGAAAACTGGAAAAAGCTACTAAGTGGACCTTAACATAATTTTGTCAACTAGTATTAAAGTGAACTGAACATTTCTATTTAACTGTTTTTTGGAAAACAACCTTGGCAGACGTTATGCTAAACCTCTAGGTATGGCCTTGTAGTGCCTCTGTGTGACAGTCATACCAGATGAAAATAATGGTGTTATATAAAGAACACGGTTCTTCCTGTGACACAGTAACGACATATTAAAGCAGATGACAGAAGAAAGACGACTAACGAGGAGGCTCTTCACAACCTACGGTACTTTAGAGGATTAACATTCTGAAATCTCAACATACAAAACAAATCAACCAGCAGGGCTAAGGTGATCTGTTTGTGTTTACGGGATGTTTCATATTTACAAGAACAAAGAGAGAACTGTATTGAGTCCACACAGTTAAACTAACGAAATCAAAACTCTCTTTCCTCCCCTTGCCTCCCTATTCCAGTCATGGTGGTCCTCCTCCCACATGATGGATAACATGATGGTACTGATCAGTACTGCAGTGCCCTGAACAGGGTTCACAGAAAGCTTGTCATCTGAAAGCATGAAAGCATGTTATCATAATTCCAGCAATGCATCATGTTTCAGTGATGGTTTACCAAGTATGAAGAATTTCAAATTTAGACCCATTCCATCAACTGTTGGTTTTCCAACCCAAAACACCATTGATGACCTAAATAAACTATTTTGGTTCAACACGGAGACAATGAAAAACCCTACCAGCGCTAACCAGACATCTGATGCACAAGGACATATAGTAGAGACAACTCTTTATCATCATTATGCTTCTAATCTGTTCGTTGAGGTTGATCATGTCAGCCTTTTGTGATGACTGACTTCACTAATAGAATTGTCACCAATTTCCCGAGTAAATTAAAAGGCCATATCTAGCCAATCTATCTGTAAGCTATCTATAATGTTAGGCAACTATCAGTCCACAACAAACAGACATAACATTTTCTTTGATTGAACAACATGGTGCCATGCAGCTAACTGTGGGGTGAAGTCACAGGTTGAGCTTTGTAGAAGTCACTGGGTAAATTTAGCTATTTGAACTAATTCACTTTTAAACTGTTTGATCAATTCTGGATCAATTCAGCTGTTGAGATGTGGCCCTCTACTCTAGTTTGTGGTAGAATGTTCAGAAAACAACAGAACTGGTTTGACAGCTCAGACTAGGGTCTTCTTCATTGCGGCAGTTGCTCAAGCTAAATAATAAAAAAGACATAATTCTCAAAGTAAAGAGCTGAATTATTTACAAGCAGCAGCTTTAAGGCTGCTGTGGTTCAGTTATTTTGGGGTCATGTTTCTCTGTTAAAGAACACTAAAGTTACCCAAAAGACCCTTTTTATACCTTGTATAACATGATCCAATATCATCCAGTCACAGGCTTTTGCATTTATGTCCGCATTGCCCTCATACAATTCACATTTTAATGGCAGGCTGACATGAGGCCTAAAATGTAGTGGTGAAAAAAAAAAAAAAACTTCCAGAGCCAGTTGCTCTGCCCCCTCCCCTACTTAACCTTTACCATAACCTTAACTAGATCCTAATTTAAAGGAGAAGGCTGGTCATTTTCTATATTTACAGTATTTTAAGCAGTCCTCATACAAAGACTACAAGCAATAATGATTTGCCTCTACTCATGATTAATGTCCATCAATCTGTCACTCCTGGATCAGCTTGTTCCTCTGTATTTTAGACCTCTATTGTTGTTCAAAAACCACTAAAATACTCCAGTGAAACACATCGCTACACTGGTTGACATGTTTCCTCTGTATAAAACATCAGACCCTGAATTTTTTTTTATTTTTATGCCGCCCCAAAGGCTCAAAACAGCCTTAACTTTTTATAGCACCTGAAGTTACCAAGGGTCAAGGGCCCATGCACGAGATCTCTGGACATTCTTAACAAATACAGTATAAGGGTGTTTTGTGTTGTAATGAGAAAACGTATCACAATACTGTTAAAAGAGAAAACAACCAGCTTTATCCTTTAAGCTCTAAAGTATCATTTTGGTTTACTTCAACAAAAATCTGACTGCTTGCATTTCTTGACCTGTCAAAAATGTTTTTAATGACACCAGCTCCCACACCTCACCTATTAACTTGGTGAGTATAATGTTATAAATGCAGACAGAAATATTGGCCAGAACTACAAATTAAGACAAAAACTGTAATAAAATGTAATTATTCTTAAACCAAAAAGTGCTGTTCCTAAATCAGCCCCTTGAGGAAACAAGAAAGAGTGATCTCACTGGACAAAAATGTCCTCAGTGTGAATGTTTGAAGCTCAGATTGGTTCTCACCAGGATGGTGGTGCAGGAACACTCAACACACTACCATTACACTGACTCAGCCTATTAATACGCACGTCCTGAAATAAGCTCGAGCCACAGCACCAAACTGAGCTCCCCTTTCTGGGAGAGCAGCAACTCTGTCATTATAGAGAGAAGGGAAACACAGGAGGTCTAAACATCTGCTCTACTGTGTGTGTGTGTGTGTGTGTGTGTGTGCGTGCAATGTCAGTCTGTGTCTGTGTCATTGTTTCATGTTGCTTAGTCGCACTGCTTTTTCTAGCTCAAACTGGCGGTGGTCGACTCGCTCCAAGAAGTTCTTCCGCTCCACAAACCTAAACACACACACACACACACACACACACACACACACACACACACACACACACAGGGAAAACATTACACCTTTTTATCAACACAAGTACACATGAAAATATGACTAAGTGTAGAGAAGCAGCATGCTCATCACACCTTTGCTGTTCTGTAGTTGTGAGGACACTCACTGACATAATGCATTCCCTAGTCTCTTACTCTAACCTTAAAGATGGACTTCACAGATTTTCTATAACATTTTAATAATTGTAAAATTGTTAGTATAGCTAAATCACATGTATCTTACCTCCCTCCATGCTTCCTGTGCACCTTATTGATCTCCTGCAAGAAGGTTTGTTTGCCAGATGATGCAACACATCATCTTGTGTCACCCAGCTGATTCTTGTACAAGAATCAGCTGGGTGACAGGTGTTCTACAGTTAATAAAACCTTGTGGAAAATCTGCAAAGTTCATTTTTTAATCATCACAATAAATGACTGAGCCTAACCTAAACCAGACTTTAAATTGAACCCAGTCTTAATCCTCAAACCGCAGTCTGAAGGTGTGTGAGAAAGTCAAAGACCTGTAAAAATGTCCTCACAACAATGGCATGAAAACAAATATGTCCACACAACCAGAGACAGTACACACACACACACTCCTTCCACTTCAGCACAGGAAGTAGTCACACAGCTTTTCCGGCTGTGTGTAGTGTGGAAGTACATGTTGTGGCTGAGTGTTTCTAAATGAGCTCCCATCCTTATGTTTGGCTAGACGTTAGTGCACATTAACTATGACGGGAGGGTCAGGGTGTTTATGTGCTTGTGTGTCTGTGGCACAGAATGACAGTGATGGAGAGTGCATGTAGCAGAGAGTCATGTTATGTCCCTGGAGTGGCCAGTCTTCCAGATCAGAGTGTGAACCTGGCTTGTGTGTTTCCCTCGAGTCTGGACACATCTGGGCAAATGACATATTTTACTGATTTCTGAAGTGAAAAGAAGTAAATCCAAATTGTACAGCAGGGAGACAGTGAGAATGGGCCTTTTTTTAAAGTTACTTATTGCTTTATGAATTTTAAGAAGTACAAAAGTAGTGGAAAGTATTTCCGATGGGAAATACTCGTGTTTCTCTCTATGAAGCTACAAAGCTTCTTCCTTCTCTCCTGCCTCCTCCTGTCAGACCGACACCTTTTTAAAACGTCTTGTACTGCAGTCTCTTGGAACTCATCAGCCAAAATACACAGCGATTCCAAATACTGTGATAAGGTAAAATTGGCTGATATTGAATAGAATCTAGTATAAATATCACACCTCAGTATATTAATAAGATCTATCTCAACAAAAATGACACACAATAACTACTACTATTGATAACGGCAGACAGAATTGACATTCTAAGTGTAGCACAGCTAAATGCTGAAGTCTGGTTGCTGTGTTAGTGTTTGCAGCTAAAATAAAGCAAGCCGCTAAAAGTGCTACTGATTTTGTCGAGTTTCAACCTAATGATATGGCTGTGTTCATATTACAGGCCCAGTTGGTCAGTTTGAGTTTTAAGGCAGATCCGGTCTTTATGTGTTGATGGTTTGATTTGTGAACACGGCTGAAGTCTTCAACTGGAACCACCAACAGATGGAACTGAAATTTGAGCTACGTGCACACAAGAATATCATCATCATTTGTGTGACAGTCAAATCACACAGTTCCCTCAAAAAGTGCTGGGTTACGAAATCTTCCTTCCACTTTGGCCTGATCACAAGCTTCTCCATCCCGGTCTCTCCACAGACCTCCGCCACTGTTGATGCTCTCCTCCGTGTTTATTTATTTACCAGTCTGTGAGGACCCAGAACTGAATGCTGATAACAGGTGACAGGCGCAGAGGAGTGAGATGCTTAAAAAAAACACTAATTCCGATCTGACCGTTCTGACAATAGGTGCAGAGATCAGATATCAATCAGATCTAGAAGCACATATGGAAGCGGCTGAAATCTGATGTGAAAAAATATGATTTGGTTTGTTCACGCTTGTATGAAAAGACCAGATCTGAGTCACCTGGAGGGGCCACGTCAGAGTGTAAACTGACCACAACCTATAGTTCTGTAAGACAACAGTCATTTTTGTTGTCAAACTCTCCCTGAACTGCAGCACCACATCTACTCTTACCCCTCTTTGCCTCTGTTGTGAATGGCCAACTCCTCTGAGATCCCCTCCTCCGATTTAAAGGCATCCCAGTCCATCTTAGACTTTTCCAGTGTGCTCATCTTCTGTTTTTTCCCCCCAATACGACTCAGGATGCTCGACATCCCTGCTGGTCGCTTGGCGCTGCGAACACATGAGAGGGAACTTTTGGGTGACATCCTAGAGACACACACTTAAGGTGACAAACTACTGTAGCAGAAGCACATTTCTGTTCTTTGTGGCACATGATGGATATTGCTAATGTTTCTGTGCAGAGCCTGGTCTTCTCAATCAAAATTACTGCATGAATAAAACAAAATAGATTATTCTAATGTACATAGCACCAACGACTCACATCACTTACTGCCCCAAGTGACAAATGGATTCATCACATTGAACAGGCATGAAAACCTGGAATTATACTTTGTGTAAGACAGAGACATGTTTCAGCATCAGCTCCTTCAGGAACAAGCCACCTTCATTGTAGGACTGTTCACAGCAGACACAGACTGCAAAGTTCAGAGGGTTTATGAAACAGTATGAGCTGCACACAGTACGCAATACATTTGTTGACAATGTCCGAAGTCACAGTGCAACCCTCAGAGCTACTTTTATTTGTGTTGGTGTACCTCTGTCTCTTGTCGTAGCAGGTGTGTTACAACTGCTGGGTGATGCTTTGTTTCAACTGGAGAAATTCAGAAGTAGCTGCAACAGCCACCGGACATTACCAACAAGTGAAAGAACTCTAATGATTAGCTGTGCACATAAGCTATAATGCAGGGGTTAAGGCCAGCTTTTGACTGTTAAAAAGCACCACCTTAACAAATAAATGAGAAAAACAAAATAACATATTCAGTGTACGTATTTAATCTATTTGGGGTCATATTTCCTCACCACACACTTGGGAGCCGTTACTGCTGCAGGTGTGTCTCCCACATCACTTTTTTCATTTCAAAATCCAATCCATTGTGTGCGACTGCACCTGAGAAAACATTGGCTGGCTAGCTAGCTAGCTAACAGCAGTAAAACATGTCACCTCCTGATGATGTAGGAGTGGGGTTGTGCTATTCAAATATAACTAGTCATTGAAATCATGCATATTACTTTATTTTTGAATTTATGTGAATTTTTGAGACCATTTAGTAAATACCTAGCTTTGTAAATTACTCTAACAATAATAATAATAATCTAACCCATTGCGGCACTACTCCATGGCCCACTGGTTGAGAGTGGCTTCTATAATGGTTGAGCACAGATTGCCCATACGCACAGCTACTATAACCTTCTTGTTATTGCTGGTATTTTTCTTCATCCCCCTTATATAACCTGTACATGCCACAATCAATCAAACCCAGGTTTTTCATCCAATTCTGCTCTCAGTCTATCTTAAGTACTTCACCATACACAGCCATGATAACTCCTGAGGGGCTCCTGCTTCAAGTGTGCATCCTAAACTCTGTCATTGTGCAGACTGAGTCTTCCTTCCTGTCCATGAATAGACCAATAACTTCAGTGCAAGCTTACGTTCCAGCCACAGCTGAGTCTTTTCATCTATACTCTATAAATCCGCATTCCTCTTGGCACATGAATTACTGAATAACCTCAATAACCAGCAGAACTGCTCAAGCCATTTTGCACCAAACTGCAGAGACATTTTGCTGTCGCCTTCAGTGAGACTAACATTTTCATTTTATAGTGAAATCATTTGTAACATCACAAAATAAAGAATATTTTTTATTAAGGCTCAAAGAAAACAGGTTGTACGTTTTTAAACCAAGTCAGTGATATTATGAACATGTTATTTTTTGAGCAGTGTACAGCCAAACTCTTAAATGTGAAGTCTGAACTTCTTATAGGTTTATTCTTATATGCTCATGTAACACGACTCTTCCCTGCGGTTGGAGCAGTAGAGATGTAAAAATATATTTAGACTCAATGTAGAGCTAAAACATTACGTTAAAGTTTGACATTCTGTAAAATGTAATTATTCATTTTCTTTGTGAAAATAAGAGAAAAAGTTGACGATATCAATCTTATGTCTGTGTGTTAACTTTGGAATCAGGACACAGTTCACATAGCTCAGCATACAGACTGCAAGCACGAGAACAGATAGCCTGGCTCTGTGCAAAGCTCTAAAGTACACCTACTCTGTTATTTATAATGTGTATCATGCATAAAAAGAAATGTAAACATGAAACCCATTCACCAAGGCTTTGGTTTTGGTGTTTGCACAGTTAGGCCTTTTCCACTGTAGGAACCTACTGAGCCTTAACAAATGTATACACACTGTCACAGGTTCTGCTTTTGTTTCCGCTGCCTTGAACACTATCTGGTTCAGAAAACACCACGAGAGATTCAAATGGGCTAACGTAGACACTATGAATAACTACTTTTGATTTGGCTACTAAAATGACTTTGCTACAATGGCATAACAACTAGATCATGTGATATTAGTCAATTAGTGTCAAGGCAGTTTGACTTTTAAGACATTACAGAAATCAAATACTGCCCCCTTCTTAAGGTTAAAAACAACCTGCTTTTATTTTGAAAGTAAAAGGAGGCTTCAAACTACGCGATTAAGGTGATGTTTTGGGTTCACACTCAGGGGATTCAACACTTTGAGGGACAACGGTTTTGATCACCATGAGTGTGTTCACAGTTCTGTCTTCTCTCATTCTCAAATCTGATCCTGCTCCTTTAAATCCTCTTAAATAATATGAGAATGAGACATTTTGGGGAGGTGACAGTGGTGAGTTGGGTAGAGCAGTCGTCTCCCAACCAGAAGGTTGAAGTTTGAATCTCAGTGCCGGCAGTCCACGTGTCAAAGTGTCCTTGGGCAAGACACTGAATGCCCCTGTTGCCCCTGATGGTTAGAGCCATCGGTTGAGGTGGCGCCGCAGATGGTTGCCTTGGTTCTGTACTGGAAACAAATTCCTTGTGTGTAACATACTTGGCCAATAAAGGTGATTATCCTTATACATGTTTGCATCACAACATTTAAAAAGCTCAAGTGATCATTTCACTATAAGAAACACATTTTGGAACACTGACAGGAGGGTATGCTGCTCTAGTTTCTCTTTTCATTTGACAGCAAAGCTTTACCAAAACCTACTGGCACTATTTACTCTGTAAATCAGAGACCCCTCTGTTCTGTAGTAAACACGCTACTGTTATGTTACATAACAACTATACTGTCATCTCCATCTGCAACAAACACCGACTTCACAGTCTCTAACAATGTGCGTACACAAGGTTAATGAGCGCTCTTTCCTGTTGTGCTGGGTGTTCCTTCTTCACTCACGCACAAAACACTTCAGGGGATGTCACACTGGCTTCCATTAATTTCCTGGAGATTTACCTAAACTTAACCATAAGCACTACTTAGCTGTTCCTAACTGAGCCTAAACTTAAACCACATCATCGCTGAAAAATTTGATTATTTATGTTTTTGGGAAAGTGCTTTGTCCCCACACTACTGGTAATACCAGCTCCCTTCACCACAGACAGGCAGACACACTTGTACTTCTGTTTTGTGAGGACACTTGCTGACATATGGACATAATGCATTCCCTAGCCCCCTACCTTAACCATCAGGACTAAATGCCTAACTCTAACCCTTCCCCCAACCCTAACCTAATCCTAATTCTAACCTGAACCCTAAAGCCAATTCTTAACCCTCAAAAAAGTTTCAGGAAGTGAGAACTAAGGACTAAGATAAACAGGAAACAGTTTGTGTACTTCCTGTTCTTACTGCCTATTGATAGTTGATTTCCTGTTTCCTGTCTTAGATTTCAAGCGGTAAGATGTGCACATCCCAAATAATTTATTGCTGAGGCAGCAAAACAGCATTAGACATAGGGAAAATCACACACATGAAACACATAAAAAGAAAAATTCAAGTGCATGGATGTCTGAATGACAGCCCATGTACAAAGTTAGTTGCCCTTGTGAAGGCCCCCCCTGCCTCCTGGCTGCTGCTGCTGTTGCTCTGTGTTTGCAGGGGCAGGAATCCAGCTTCTGGGCCCAGTGTACCCTACGCCTGCTCAGGTCCAGAGCAGCTGCCAGTGTTGGGCTCTCCCCTGCCCAGGCACCACGGTGTGTGGTGTCCTGAGTTTCCTGTTGATTTGTTTTATAGCACAACACTCATGCAGCACATTGTCTCATCCACTCCCTACACTACTGACTTCACAAACCTTCCCTAAATATCTAATCTGCACAGTTCTCTATGTTGTTTGAAAAAACAAATTAATTTCTCTTGTATTCCTCGTGCATGTGTCACTCATTTCTGCCACAGTCTTAGAGACAGGCTGTGACACCCTGTAAACTGTCATCAGACACAAGGGCCACTTTTGCTGGACTGCAGCTTGTCTATGGGTGTTGTGGTAACACCAAGACATGTGGGTTGCACCGCAACATGGCTATGTGTGAAGGTGTGTGTACCTGGGGCCAGGACCAGGTGGCTGGCTGGGCGATGAGCTGTTTTCTTCATCTTCATTCTCCTCCTGCTCGGTGTTCTGGCTCTTCAGATAATTTCTAGCTTCTCTGGAGTCTGCTGATACCTCTTTATTCATCCTGACAGAGGGAGACATACACACAGTATGCTAAACTCTGTATGAAAAACAAAAGCAGATAGGATACCGTCTACAGCATGTCTATGGAGCAGTCTGCTAATATATGGTAATGATCTGGTCAAAAACACATTTAGCAGTAAACACAGAAAACCTCTTAGCAAATGGAAACAGGTCAAAAAACATTCTGAAAGAAGATACTATGATTAGTTAACTGGATTTGCGGTACATTTTTATCTTCTCCAACAACATGATAACTGGTTTGACTAATGACCATTTTGTCCTCACAGGGCTCCTTTTCATGTGTGACTGTTGCAGTGTTATGTTCCAAGCATGACTTTATGTTCACAGGGAAAGGTCTGTGTATCGCAACAACAGTAGATGCACCGAATGCACTTCAGTATCACACTCTCAGTGTTTTGACATAAAGGCTTAATAGTTTGAAAAAGATGAGTTAGAGATACAAAATTCATGTGTACACACACACACACACACACACACACAACCCCAAAAGTTGGGACATACAGTGGGGCAAATAAGTATTTGATACACTGCCGATTTTTCACGTTTTCCCACTTACAGAGAACGGACAGTTCTGTAATTTTCATCGTAGGTACACCTCAAATGTGAGAGACAGAATCTACAAAAAATTCCAGTAAATCATTGTTAGATTTTTAAATAATTTATAATTTAACAGCAAGCCACATTTAGCAATTGTCAGGATGTGCAAATGTAAAGTACAATATGCACTGTAACAACTGAATATTTGGAATATTAGTAGTAATATGTGATAAAAATACAGAAGTAATCTAAACAGACACTAAAGTAAGTGTTGTCACTGTTGATTCAAATGATTCACAGACCACTGCCCCTTGTAATGACTAGTACACAGCTATGTAGTAAAGTGCACCATGTTGTATGGATTTACTGATTTTGACATAGTAACCTGTGCACTGGAAAAACTGCACAGTAATTGGTGTCTCTGTAGCAACTGTGTGGACTGAACTGTGTCCATGTTTAACAAGGTTATGAGCTTTTTTTCAACTGGTAAGTTTTTACTCCTCAGACAATTATTGCCATTTTCATGCTTGAAAATGTTTATCAGAGCTTCAGATTATTTACTTTCAAAACAGCATGGTGAGGCAGTGATTAGCACGGTCACCTCGCAGCAAGAAGCTTCTGGGTTCGAGCCCCTGCCAACCCAGGGCCTTTCTGTCTGGAGTTTGCATGTTCTCCCTGTGCCTGTGTGGGTTCTCTCTGGGTACTCTGGCTTCCCACAGTCCAGAGACAGGCAGCTTAGGTTGACTGGAGACTCTAAATTGCCCCTAGGAGAGTGTGTGTGTGGTTGTTTGTCTCCAAGTGTCAGCCCTGTGATAGACTGGCGACCTAGTCCAGGGTGGACCCCGCCTCTCACCCAATGTCAGCTGGGACTGGTTCCCCATGACCCTCTTCAGTATAAATAAAATAGATCATTTTTCTAAACAGTCTGTAATGCTGTGTAATATATTATGAAAACAATAAATAAAGATTGACTGTCAAACAGAGAAATATCTTATTTACAGACTCCTCCTTAGACGTCTGATGTGAAATAGTTAGCAGAGGCTAAAGGGCCAGCTGTCACCACACGTCCACCTTGAATAAACAATATCCACTGTATCTTTAGCTCTCATGATGGTGATGAAGGAGGTGAAGTGACCTCTGTGTACCTGGTATAGCAAACAACAGAACATTTTCCATGGTTAGCTGTACCATGTCCTGTTCTCAGTCTGCTGAAGCAAGGCAGTAATGGCAGATGGAGAAGCAGTTTTTCCCGGCGGTGTTATCGTGGGTGTTACAAAGTGATCTGGAGGTGGTCTATCTCCCCTATATACACAGAACGAACTCTGAATGGCGTTTGAGAGCACATTTCTACAAACGAGGAATAAGAGAAAGAGAGGGAGGGCAGGGACTTCTCTCACCTTTGGTCTGCGTCTACATGCGCTGGAGAGTCATCTGACGGTGTTAATATGATCAAGAAGTGGATTTTGCATAACAGGACACCTTTAATGATTTAGCTCCAGCACATTCCAACGCTGTTTAATGTGCACTTTCCCTTACAAATAAATCAATACAAATAAACCACACTTTTTATCCACAAGGCATTTTAAAAGATGTATCGACACATATTTAATCTACACAGCTGCACAGTTGATTCTGCTTTTAAAATTTGTCTTCAAGTACCTGTTAAATCAGGATGTAGAACCTCTACACGCATGCTGTATAGGGACACACACAGTCTAAACGTGTCTCATTGTGCAGTTAAATAAGAGGGCTATAAACCACTGGTTCCACCGGGCACTTCCACACGACTACTTGCATCCATCATGGTGTGGCTGCAAGACGTTCCCTGTTATGTATGCTCATTATATGCACCCATAATTACACAGAGTACACATCTCTGTAGATGAGAGACCAGCATTTTGAACAAGCAAGTCTAGTTTCACAAAAAAGAAAGATACTGTATGTGTTCCAAAACGAATATAATAAAAAGACATAACAGCAGCTACAGGTGATGGATGTCTGGACACTATTTGAAATAGTGTAGTGTTTCCAGCTAATAACCAAATGATCAGACATCACACGTTGCCAAAATGACAGAGTGACTGAGATGCAGAGAAGTTAAAGACATGAAGATCTGATGTACAGACAGGTGACAAAGTGAGTGGTCTCTTCCAGGATGACAATACACCCATCACCAGGGGAGAGTGAATGGTTTGGCAAGTATGAAAATGATGTGAATCACATGCTGTGGCCTTCACAGTTACCAGACCTGAGCCCAGTCGTACACCTTGCTACAGAGAGCCTGGTCCACTTTTTTTAAGCAATTCTGATTTTAAATATTAGAGTATTAGAAATTAAGCATGTATATACTGTTTACTCAACCAGACTGAATTTCTCTGTGTGTGTGTGTGGCGCCCCCTAATGGTCAATGTGAAAATGGTTCCATATTTCATTTGAGATAATTAGCATCAACATCTTCTATACACACTATATGAATTTAAATTAATGTTGTGAGCTATGAGGAGTGCAGTGAATTAATTAAGAAGGATGATATTAAGAGAAAGTCATGGACTCCAGACAGCACAAAGACATGTTCCGATTAACTGGAAGGTTTATCTAATCCATTATGCTATATTTTAGTCTTGCAACATAAGCTTTATTGAGATGTTTTTAACCAAATCAACGTTTCAGAACCATACCTAATTTCTTCTCCAGCGAAGTCAAAAACTTTAGTGATGGTGACTTTAGCAGGTTCTGATGCTTTGGTTTCTGTCCTCAAAGGTGCAACCTTAAATACAGAACAAGACAAAAACAAAAGTCCTTCAGTTTGATAACTGAATGCTCTCATGAACTGGGCTTTAATTGTTAAATCCACCTGGTAAGGCTTCTCAAGTCTGAGACTTTCCTTTCCCTCAAGTGTTTATGTTTTAAAACATGATATCATCTTAAGGCCAATTCAAGCATATTTACCTTCTGTGTGGTACTTGACTGTGAGGTGGGTGTGGAGTCTTTGGATCTGGATCCAACATCAGACAGGAAACTCGCCCAGAGGTCATCTGACTTTTTCTTCAGTCTTGCTTCATCTTCCTCCTCTACTTGAGCGGGTTTTCCTTCCTCTTCCTCTCGTAGCTGGACCTCTTCTGCTCTGCCTCCACCCTTCACCTCCATCTCTACTTTCAGTACTCTTTTCTTCCTTTTTCTGTAAAAAATTTTTAAGGATTCCAGTTAATAAAAGTCATCATCACTGGCATCATCTCCTTTTACAGGGTGCCATTTCAGTAGTGGAATCAGCATTTGATCACAGCTAATTTACAAAAATGTCTCATTTGTTCATAATTAGGCTTTGAGTGGCATCTGAACCACAATGGGCATTGATTACAAAGTGTATTATCAAGTCCAGTACTTAATCTGAATTCATTCTATTGAGACTAGGGCTGTCAAACTTAATGCAATAACACATTAGCACAAATTCCTTTTAACACCACAAATGTTTTTGACACCTTGTAGTTCGGAAAATCAGGAAGTAATACAGCAGCAGAAATAGATAAAGAAAATTGTCTTTTGAACAGCAAGTTCTTCTTCAAGGCCCTGTCAGATGTTCTCTTGACAAGACCACAGTTATTTGCATTTACCGTTAGTGTGAACTGATTTACCACTGGAGTATGACAAATCTCAAAGTCAAAGTATTAACATCAAAACATCTTAAAGTACTAAAAGTACTCGTTATGTAGAATGGCACATTTTACATTCCTGTACATCATATTTTGTATCGTCTTATAATTACTGATGTATTGTTGTCTACAACATATTTAATGTTGACGCTGGTAAAGGTGGAGCTAGTTTTAACTAGTTTATATGCATTTAATGTGAATTACTGCTGGGTAGCTTGTGAACTTTCCACCATAGAGCCATGAGATGTAATTATACTGTATTTCTGTATTAATCTGGTTATAAAAAGTAACTAGTTACTGCAGTTCTAAAATAACTGTAGTGGAGTACAAAGTAAAATATCCATCCATTATCTATTCCGCTTATCCTGAAGAGGGTCATGGGTCGCTGGAGCCAATCCTGACTGACATTAGGCGAGAGGTGGGGTCCACCCTGGACTAGGTCACCAGTCTACCACAGGGCTGACACTTGGAGACAAACAACCACACACACACTCACTCCTAGGGGCAATTTAGAATCACCAGTCAACCTAAGCTGCAGGTCTTTGGAATGTGGGAGGAAGAGAGAACCCACGCAGGCACAGGGAGAACATGCAGACTCCACACAGAAAGGCCCTGGGTCGGCCGGGGCTCAAATCTGGAACCTTCTTGCTGCGAGGTGACAGTGCTAACCACTGCACCACCATGCCACACAAACTAAAATATTTGCCTCTAAAATGCAGTAAAGTTAAAGTATGAAGTAACAGAAAATGAAAATACTCAAATACCTCAAAATTGTACTTAAGTACAGTACTTGAGTAAATGTACTTAGTTACTTTCTACCAGTGTTTAGAACTGGGTTTAAAAGAAAATGTGATTAATTTGCAATTAATCATGAGTTAACTGTACATAATCATGTTATTATGCAGGGCTCAAAGTGGAGAGATTCAGTGCGTCTTAACTCTACATCTGGACTTCACAGCCTTGTCCCATCTATGACCTTATTTGTAGATCGCTAAATTGTTATGAGTTCTAAAGCTGTTATGGGAATTTGAGTATGAACATGCAGGGAGCTCCGAATTCATTGTACACATGTAGTAATCAGGGCTGGGAAGAAAATAAATTTTCCAATTACTCGCTATTTTTTGGAACAATTCATTCAACAATTCAATTACTAATTCTTGAAATCCAGACACCGATATCTGCATTTGCACATTTTCTCAGTAAAATGTACAAATGTGCAAAATGTTCTGTATATCAAACTGCACATCTGCTGGGATTAAAGGAAAACCAAAAGCTGCAGGTAGGGCACAGGAGTGGTGATATAGTGCACCACTGTGCAGCTCTGATGCACAAACGGGGTCTAAAAAAAGTCATCGTTAGGAAACCTTACCTACTGACCTCAAAGGTGTGGAGGAAAAAAAAAAGAGTAGCATTCAATGAAAAACCAACTGTTATTTTGCTTTGGACCTGTGTGGCAAAAGGAAGCATTGCACAGACAAAGGGAAGAATGGATTCCACTAAGTGGAGGCTAATTCTGGTTGCAAATGTGCACATGTAGCAATTCAAGACAGTCAAAGTGAAAAGAGACTGGCCTCTACAACAGGACAGTGGATCCCAAGCAGAACTCTAAATCTACCATGAACTACTTCAAGACACAAGATGAAGCTTTTGAAAAGGGCCTTGCAGCTCCCTGACTTGAACATCACAGAAGATTTGTGGATAAGTCTTAAACATGCTGTGTGTGCAAGGTAGTCTATAATATATCGGAGCTTAAAGTGATTTGTGGGAAATGTTGATGGAAAGTCCTAAAACTCTTAGTGGGCTACAAAAGGTGCTTGCAAGCTGATGTTTGCATTTACTTCTTTTCAGTGCAAAAAACTACATACAACTGTATTTGACATCAAAAGAGTATTAAAAATACCAACATATCAGAAATCACACATATACAGGTGCATCTCAATAAATTAGAATATCATGGAAAGGTCCATTTATTTCAGTAATTCAACTCAAATAGTGAAACTCGTGTATTATATAAATTCAGTACACACAGACTGAAGTAGTTTAAGTCGTTGGGTCTTTTAATTGTGATGATTTTGGCCCACATTTAACAAAAACCCACCAAATCACTATCTCAATAAATTAGAATATGGTGACATGCCACTCAGCTAGTCAACTCAAAACACCTGCAAAGGTGTCCTGAGCCTTCAAAATGGTCACTCAGTTTGGCTCACTAGGCTACACAATCAGGGGGAAGACTGCTGATCTGACAGTTGTCCAGAAGACAATCATCAACACCCTTCACAAGGAGGGTAAGCCACAAACATTCATTGCCAAA
>NW_018128007.1:756186-761367 GCF_001952655.1 Monopterus albus | reverse complement strand
TACAGTTGTCGTATTCCTCTTGTCAAGCCACTCCTGAACCACAGACAATGTCAGAGGTGTCTTAGCTGGACTAAGGAGAAGAAGAACTGGACTGTTGCCCAGTGGTCCAAAGTCCTCTTTTCAGATGAGAGCAAGTTTTGTATTTCATTTGGAAACCAAGGTCCTAGAGTCTGGAGGAAGGGTGGAGAAGCTCATAGCCCAAGTTGTTTGAAGTCCAGTGTTAAGTTTCCACAGTCTCTGATGGTTTGGGGTGCAATGCCACGCCGAATTGAGGCAGTAATTAAAGCAAAAGGAGCCCCTACCAAGTATTGAGTACATATACAGTAAATGAACATACTTTCCAGAAGGCCAGCAATTCACTAAAAATGTTTTTTATAGGTCTTATGAGGTATTCTAATTTGAGATAGTGAATTGGTGGGTTTTTGTTAAATGTGGGCCAAAATCATCACAATTAAAAGACCCAACAGCTTAAACTACTTCAGTCTATGTGTACTGAATGTATATAATACACGAGTTTCACTATTTGAGTTAAATTACTGAAATAAATTGACTTTTCCACGATATTCTAATTTACTGAGATGCACCTGTAAACTGATCCCATGTGGGGTCACAACTTCAAGGCTGCAACACTCAAAATTCTGAATTCTATGGTACACGCTTGTCAAAAGCCAAAAAATAAAAAATACTAGATTGCAAAAGTGACACCACAGTGCTCACAACCATTAAAATGCTACAAATCTTCACCACCTCTGCATTTTGCTCCACTTTCTCTGTCATGAGGCACACGGTCCTCTGCTTGATTCTCAAAGCCACTCACCTCACACTGATGTCCTTTTTCTTCCCCTTCCTCTTGCTGACATTGTCAGGATGTGGCACATCATCATCCTCATGCAGAGGATCTTCCTTTTCACACTCATTAATGTCATCCTCACTGAGGTTGTCATCTGAGCAGGATGTCAGCAGGAGCAGTGAGAACGACAAGAATACAGTGTGAATACATGCATGTCATCTGGTTAAGAGAAGGGGCCAGGCAATAACAAATTACAACAACTGACACAGTGATGTCATAATCTAACCATGCTATAGTCCTAAAAATTTCTGATGAGCAAGTAAGGTCTTGCTGACACTCACCATACTGTGAATAGTGGATAGTATAGTGATACCTGCAATAACGATTTCAACCATATCATCAAGCACTAGGAGCACATCTTTTAGTTTGGTCAATTACCTGTTGTTATGATGTAGATAAAGCATATTTAAATAGCAAAGTATTGTGCACAAAGTGATCACTTTATTAGGTCAAGAAGATGTTAACTTGACAAGACAGAACGGTTTATGACAAATACTTGACGGGTGCGATGACTACATACCAAATAACGTAAAACATCCCTGCAGTCATTCATAAATACATTTAAATGAGTGCATTGATTAATTAAGGCAACGTGACCTATTGCGACCACCATGGCATAAAAACCTGACTCTATCCCGTCAAAACAAGTTGTTGAACACATGCTGCTTGGTGACTCAGATTCAAGCCGAAGTTAGTAGACAATTAATGTTCATGGTCTTCGAGATGTCTACGTTGGCTGAGGAGCAGTTCACTAATAAATTATTTCACAATCATCTCCTTTTGCACTGATGTACATAAGGAGTTAGTTTATCGTGTTTAGCACGTGGGGCCAGCTTCTTGTTGGATGCCACTAATTCATTAGCGTTAGCAAAACAAGGTTAGCGTTAAACCAGGACTAGACTCCAGCGTTTGTGGTCTTGTGGTGCTGACCCCAACCAGTTACCTATGCCTAGTTACTCCTGTCTGGACTAACGTTTGCCTTACTGGGACCCTCCGTGTGGTATTTCCTGCACTAACTGGTTCCCACTACTTAGCCGCTGCCTTCAAATACAGCGCCAGGTCCAGTCCCCACCTGATGGGACGTAGTCGGCATCTTCGTTAGACGAATATCCATCAGAGTCATAGTCAGAATAGTTCATCATGTTAACGAAAAGCTTCAGACTGATACAGAATTAAGATGAAAAATTACTACAGGCTACCAGAATGTTTACTACTAACGTTACTTAACGTCAGCAGGTTACGTTTAACCACGTAATCATAAGTGGATGCGAACACCTCCTTTGTAACAAAGACAAAGCGGAGTTAAAACGCTGCTCTGTAAACTCTGAAAGCTGTACATGCATTCAGAGTAAGAAATGGGTGAAGCGACGATATTATAAGTTAGCGTTTCTGGAAATGAGAGATACTATGTCACTTCCTGTGACGACGATCTCGAAGCATGTTTGTAAGAGACCTGGACACTACATTACAAGATGGCGCCTACTTTGCCCACTAGGAACTAGGCACGTTCGAAATAAATCAGATCTGCGCAGAATCCCGCACAATGCATGCCGGTTATTTTTGTTCGTCCTTCTTTTCTTTTGGCAAAACTTTATTGTACAGTGCAGTACCCAAAGAAAGGAACCATGGTCACAGGTGGAAAGTAATTTAATTAAGTACTGTAGGCATATATGTGCTTTACCCGAATATTTTCATTTTCTGCTACTTTATACTTTAACTACACTACATTTTAACAAGAAATGTATGTTTTACATTTATTTATTTAGCTACATTTATTTGATAGACTTAGTACAGTTACTTTTCATAATCCGATCAGTAAAACATAATACACTATAATCATAAGACTTAATTGATTCTCAGTCGGATATTCACAAGCTATACAGAAGTCCTTCAAATTATAAGCATATAAGGTAGGCTGGTTAAAATGTGCTCCACCTTTAGGGCCTTCGCCTGGTAACTAGTGACGAGTTGGCTCTATGAGCCAGCTCTCTTCTGAAATGACACAGGCACTCCATGTACTGACTTCATTATATATGTGTGTGTCTGCCACTACTCTTCATCATCATTTTTCTTTTTCTGTTGTTTAAAGGAGGTTGGCAAAGAACTTTAGGTGCATTGCTGCCACCTTCTAGACTGGAGTGTGGATCAGAACAGCAAAATAAAATACTCTCACTCAATGTATACTATATATACCTGCTACAGTCCCTCCTTTAAGTGTCTTTTGTCAGTTCTTCCATGTTTTCTCCTGCTGGACTATCTCCTATCACTTTCCTCAGTCCGTTCATTAAGGCAAATGGCCTCATTGAGACAATTTCACTTCCTGATTTAAATTTCAGAATAACCTTAAACTCATCCATCATTCTTTTTTCCTGTACATTGCATGTTCCCTCATCTTCATCAAGCATTGTCTTTCCTGAAAACAGCATCAGATTAACCTTATGTTTCTTTCCCTTATGATTATTTACTATTCTTGTCCAATCAACACCCCATCCTTATCCTCCACTACTTCTCGCCATTCCAATCCAGTCACAGTCTAGATTATGCCAAAACCACCTGTCAATGCCAACTGTGGAAGTTTCAAGTGAGCACGTCCGGTTTGCTCACATACACCACCCGGCAGCAAATCAGGCGTGACAACAGTAAAAGATCATACCATCAGGTTAAAAGGTGGAGGGCTGAGCAGACGGTCTACAGAACAGATGAGAGGAGTGAAGCAGCAGAAGATGAGTGACACACAAGAATTTGGATGTGTTAGGTTATTTCTTAGTTAGATAGATATTCAGAGATTTGTTGTCTAGAAATGTTTAGTGGAGACAGGATGTCTAGCTCAGGCTGTTAACTGCTCAGTTTAATTTCATGTGCTTGCAGACTGCATGTAGGCCAAGGCTGCAGGCAAAGAGAGTTGTTAGTATTAACTGTAATGCTAATCCTTGCGTGGGTCCTCTCCGGGTGCTCCGGCTTCCTCCCACGGTCCAAAGACATGCAGCTTAGGTTGATTGGTGTCTCTAAATTGCCCCCTAGGAGCGTTGTGTGTGTGTGTGTGTGTGTGTGTGTGTGCGCGCGCGCGTGTGTGGTTGTTTGTTTCTGTGTTAGCCCTGCGATTCGCCCGATTGCCGGCCGGGATTGGCTCCAGCCCCACCCGTGACCCCGTTAAGGGACTAAGCGGTAGAAAATGAATGAATGAATCCTCTGAATAAACTAGTATGGTTATTTTTTATAAAATCTAAAGTGGTCTACTTCGTCTTTTTGGGAGTTCCTGATTTAAAAGAGCCGGAAGAGGCTTTGTACAGAAAAACAGAGCTTATAGATGCATTTTAATAATATAGACAACACAAAGACAGAATGTAGAACTTGTGAAATAAAATGATCATATTGAGCAGGGTCTACTAATAATCTTTACAGGTATATTAGAACTGTACATGCAACAGGTGGGATCGTTGTACATTAATGCGCTTTTCTATGCATTACAGCACACTCAAAGCACTTTCACATTATTTGCCCATTTACACTCATGGGAGCGGGGCAGAGTGACACCTTCACAGGCTAGGGTTTGATACATCAAAGACTTTTTTTATTACTATAAAGGGAATCACATGTGTTTGGTCTATAATCTATAACTAGAGAAATGCATTTCCTGTAGAAAATGCATGTGGATGCTAATAAAAGCTGAAAGATTGTCCTGAAAATGCCTGAAATCAATTGCTGAAACAGCTGAAAGATGAGAAGAAATAACTGAAGTTCTTTGTTGAAACAGTTGAGAAGAAATGGCTGAAGTTCTTTGTTGAATAATCTGAATGATGAGATGCAATAAAATAGGAATGGCCTTGAAGAGCTGAACATTTTGATACCTGAATGGCTTTTCTAGCTGAAGGTATGCTGAACTTATTAAAATGTGAAAATAGTCCAATAGGACTGTTAGAAATTAACCCAATTCTTTTGTTGGAAGCATGAGAAGTGAAGACAGGAGAGGACTGTTTAAAATCAACAAAGTTTACTGAAAGTTTGATCACAGGTAGGTCTTACAGCACTGGATTCAGAGAGACAGCACTCCCGCAGGAAAACCGGCTTCTGAATCCTGAATTAAGTTTTTACAACACATTTATCTTCTTAGGCTGCTCCGCCCTGGACAGGGGTGCAACCTTCAATAGTTTGTGATCCTATTGGTCATTTGGTGTGAGTAGGTCAACCCCTGCCTGCGCTTGCTTGCTGATATGTGATCTAGACCAGGTGTGTCTGTGTCTGTGTGCGTGTGTGTGTGTGTGTGTGTGTCTCTCCGGCACCCTGATCTTGATCTCGAGGTGCACTGTTCAATGGGTGGCCTGAGTTGCAAA
>NW_018128007.1:742845-755342 GCF_001952655.1 Monopterus albus | reverse complement strand
ATTCATTTGAATGGGGCAAGATTTTCAAAATAAAGCTAAATATTTAAAATGTATGAAGTTTAGAAAACTTCTGAATAGTAGTATGAATGTCCTTGAAGAGCTGAACATTTTGATAGCTGAAATAGCTGAAAGTTTGCTGAAGTAAAATTTTCCCATTTAGGAGGATGTGTCCATCAGGTAAGTGTGTGTGTGTGTGTGTGTGTGTGTGTGTGTGTGTGCTGCAGATGCAGCGGAGATATGTGTGTATGCAGTCAGCGACAGAGCCGCTTTGTCACACAAGCTAAAAACGGTTTATACTTATAACACTTTTCTTTCACAATCCAGCCAACGCTGATGCAGCTGTGTGCCGCCTGAAGTCAGAGTGTGCTACCTTAAACCAAAACGCACCTCATGACGACGTACCATCAACATCATCAACACTGGCATAGCCAGAACCTGCTGCGGCTTCCAAGGGTGCACCATTAATCACATTTGTATTTATATATTTATTTGTAATTAAATGCTTTATAAATGTCCTGTAATGTTTTATTTTCAGGCACTGACCCGTGGAAGCTTCTTGACAAAGATGCAGAAGATGCCAGAAAATCTCAGAACACTACTGCAGATGCCATTGTGGAGGTTCAGCGATATCTGTCTGCTCCTCCTCTGGACAGATCACAGGGCCCCTCAGGTTACTAGATGACGCACAAATCCCAGTACCCACACCTGTTCAACCTGGCCAAACAGTTCCTGGCAACACCAGCATCTTCTGTACCATGTGAAAGGGTCTTCAAAGCTGGGGAAGTTGTCTCAAAAAAGTGAAATTGCCTGAAACCATCAATTGTGGAGACACTATTATTTTTGAATAAAAATGCCTGAGTCACACAAGCACACCCAGTGTACACCAAGCACAATCAGAACACATAATATATTGTCAGAACATAATTACATCCACAGCCTCATTGAACCCTGTAAATATTTACTCTGTCCATTGTATAATTTGGGATGAATAATTATAAATCCATTTCATATTCTTAAGAGTTCTTGGGGAAGGAGGATTACTTAGTCAACATTTCATTTCAGATACTTTATAAGGCAAGGAAGAAAAACAGACACCTGTAAAATGAAGTTAGATTTCAGCTTTATTTAAGTAATGTCCACATTACAACAAAACTCATGCACACACAAGGTGCGTCAGCATCACCTTTGCAAGGCTGTACAACAACCACTGTGCCAGCAGGTGTCACCCATGTGCTCAACGAATGACACTTCGAGTAGTGAACCAGTTTTGGATACAATGGTCCAAAGGGGTTCAAAGCTTCATGAGGCCTCATATGGCCATCACTAGTTGCAGGATTGTTCTGCTAGTGTCTCTGGAGTTTAACAAAGGATTCAGCTTAACTAAAACTTACTTTTGACTTTGCTACATAAAGTTCCTTTTGATCTCAACTTTCATCTAAACTAAGAGGGTCTAAGTTTTGGTGCAGGTTCACTTCAGGTTTCTTCCTGCCGGTTTACAAAAATAGATTCAAAATCACTGTGTGTGGCTAAATAATAAAAAGACTTCTTGTGGTGATGTGAGCTTACAATCTAAAGAAAAATGAATTTAACACTAAAATAAGACGAGCTCCCCCAGTAGTAACAAAAATGTGTATTTGGGTGGTCCCAAATAATCAATAATCATAATCGGTTTTGTTATATCAATTCTAATCATAAAACTAAGTAGATACAAGATAAAACTAAAATCACTCAAAGTGTGTCACACTCCTCTCTCTCCTCTCTTTTGCTGTCCTTTACTTTTCCTCCCAGGGCGCTGGAGTCACACTTCTAAGGTTCACTTGTGTGATTAAAGTCTGTGAAGCAGGCTACCTGCAGTTCTCAGTGAGAGTCTTTGAATGGTGTACTTTGAACAGAGGCAGCATCCATGCCCTGAAAAGACATCTAATATGATATCACACATGTACACTGCATCAGGTCAGCAGCACACAGACGTGATGGACAGTAGGCTGTGTACAGACTGTGCAGTGGTCTGATTGACTTTACCTACTGTTAATAATGCCTGGAATGAATAAATTATTATGATTATAATTAGTACTATTATTTTACTTCATGGAGCCTACATTTTATTCAAAGCCTCTTTGTTTTTGTTTTGTTTGAGAAAGAAAAAGTCAGAGCGTCACATCAGCGACAAGAAGAGTGCATGAATCAGTGAAACTCAGCCAAACATACATGGCACATGTTTGATTCAACAGCTGGTCAATAAAGCCCTAGTGACAACAGCAGACATTTGAAATTTGTACTATTCTGACAGGAAAACAGTTTTTCAAAAGACACCGATGTGGCAAGCAGCAGACTCATGACTTTGGAAAAAAAAAGATAAAGGTAAGTTTAATGACGTGTTTGTTCTGAAGTCAGTTACAACAGACTGCATCAAGGGCAGGTTAAGAAAAATAGCTCTCCTGAAGACTGATCATATACAAAGGCAGCCTCACTTCAGTGTACGTGTGCATATGAGTCACCTAATGCATGTTGTTGGTTGTTATACAGGGCTAAATTAGTGGTCGTGACTCATACTGAATAGTCCAGGACAAAACATTACCAACAGCGGGGGAAAAACAAGGGGGTTAAAAGGGGAATACCATTTAAATATTTATAATACCAAATACAAACTGGATTTAATCTGGAGACACTGAAGGTCTGGACCAGTGAAAAAGTTGTTTGCTTGTTAACATTTTCCTCAAAACCCCCAAACTGGTGTTTTAGGATTACATTTTAGCATCAGTTCATTTTTGCAACTGTAATCATTATGTAGGTTAATGACAAAACCTTAATTTGTTTCCTAAACAAAAGTTTTGGAAATCTCACTCTCCAATTTCAGTTTAAAGGATGTACACACAATGTGTGTTAATAGTAAAGATCATAAGAAGTAAAGAGAGATGTTCCCACAAAGAAAGGTAGCATTATACCTTCTCTTCCCAAATAACACATAATTGCCGTGTCACGATGTAATGTGTTTAGATGGCTGGCCTGCAGTTCCATCTGAAGATGACCTGAATGACAAGTTATTAAGTGTAATTTGCACATATTATAAATAACACGAGGTGCCAGAGCAGTGCTAGTCATCTGCTGGGTTTAGTGGCATGGACAGCCAATTAGCTCTGTGATCAAATACACAAACTATAAGTAAAATGACTTGATGGTTGGTTATGTTCGATTGCAGTGACCATTAGGTGAAAGAGCCCAATGATCAAAGAGATTTTCACAATTTTTACAAAAATAATATGAATGCGCTTTATTTATACAGTGCTGTTCATATACACAAAATGCAGCTTAAGGTGTTTTGCATTCAGAGAAAGGACAAAACACAAGAATCGTGCAAACAGTTTAAACAGTTAAAACTTTAAAGTACATTTTAAAAATGAGAGAAGTACCATACTACAACAACAGTAAGTAAAATTTACATTTTTGAAAATGATGTATTAAAAATACATCCCATTGATGCAGTTTGCACATTAGTTAGGTTGTTTGTTTATTCAGTTGTTTTTGGAATTCTGCTTTTGTTTTATTTTGTATTTTATTGATTGATCAATTGGTTTGTTTTGTTTTGTGTTGTAATATCTAATTGAAAATGTTCCCAAAAACCATTTCAATTAAGTTTTAGGTTAGATATACTGACAGTTCCATGTTACCTCTTGTAAGGCTTATCCCATAAAGATTTTAAATATTTTTCCAAAGAAATTGTTGTAATCAAAGAATCTGACTGAACAGGCAAAATAATCTGTCTAAATGTTAAGCATGGAATTCAGCTCTGGTGAACCATGATATGCAAATCTGGAATCTTGGCAATGCTGACATTTAAGGGAATGAAGCACCACATAGTACAAAATAGTGAAAACTGCCTAAGTTACTTTAATTTAACCTCTATTAGAGTATAAAATGTTCACAAACAAGCAATGATTTGCTGACATATAAGTTCAATTCAATTCAATTTTATTTATATAGCAACAAATCACAACAAAAGTCATCTCAGGACACTTTACAAAGTAAAATCTAGACTTTACTATTATTAGAATCACAATCAGAATCAGCTTTATTGGCCAGGAGTGTTGGACATGAGGAATTTGACTCTGGTACATCGGCTCTCAATGTGTACGTACATATCCTTATGTAAGATATAAGGCAAGTAAACAATATACCAATACCAGGCTGTATAGTATAACAAGACTTTTCACATCAAATTGCAGTGTGAACATGTGCAATAGATAGAAGCCCTATAGAGTATAGCTGCCTACACAGTTTTAATCACCACAGCAGACAGACATTTCTTGGTTGTTGTTGGATGCTGTAGTTTGAATTGAGCTGCAATTATACATCTGTATAACTACAGCAGTGATAGAGATACAGGTGGCAATAAGAACTGTGACGGGCTGCTTGTGTTTTCTCCTACATGTTTTTGAAAAAAAAAAAAAAGACTAATATAATAAAAGAATGTAAACAGCTTCAGTGTAACAAAAGAATTATATGGCCTGATCATGTACCACACATACATAGTGTTACAGTGTTGATATCAGCAGGTGAAATCCTGACAATCCAGTATAATTCGGTATAAATCAGAACAGGTCACTCCACCCTAGTGGAACGTTGCACAGAGCTGAAAAACACAGGTGGAAGAAGGAACAAGAACTGCATAGTGAGGTGAAGAATATGGCAGCGTGAAGCCTAATCCTTATGAAAAACATCTTGTTACTACATACATAGCTCATTCTTGTTGTAACAGCAAAATCCTCGTAACTTGGATATTACAAGAATGTCTTTCTTCTCTTGTTGCAGCTCAACATTTCCATATTAAGAAGACTGAATAGAGGAGAGGTTAGTTTAGCAGACACAAAAACTGAGGAGATGAGTAAATGAAGAACTTATACAATCCTGATCTGGCCTTCTGTCTGAGGATTAGGCTGTAAGGTCACAGATGCTTGTCATTCAACAGAAATAGAATTCTGATCCCAAATTTCTGCTGTTTTTCCTGTTTATGCTCGTGTGTGAAACTTAAGACCTTGAATGGATTTCAAATGAACATGTTGGTGTGAATCCCAGCCTCTCTAAATGCTAATGATGTATGTAGGCCTTGCTTTAGACCAGCAGGGAGGCACAAGGAATATAATCACAATGACCCAGCAAGAGTCAGAATTTTAGTACAGATTTAGGAGCTGTCTTGCCTGAGGAGACCTTTCCTTGTGTGACTTATGTGTCATCATGACACGAAATACAATGGGCAACCTCAGATTGATCTGAAGAAGGGAAAAGATCATTCTGGTTTTATATAGCTGGTTTTTAGTTTTGTAGTTTTCCATTATTATCAGTACTTAACAGCTTTGTCTGAGATCATAGAATATGGTGAAATCACCAAAAAGAGGTCTGATCGTGCAACAAACATGAGCGGTCAGAAAAAAACACTAGATTTATAGTGAATGAAAACAAAAGTGATGAGTAAAAATACAATTCACTGTCAGGCAATGAGCAAATCAGGACCCAAATGTAGACACAACTCAAGAGCTAGGTAATGAGAAAGAAGGTATTTTTGAAACAATGGCAAAAGAATAAAAAAAAAGCAACTACTAGGAAACTCAGAGCTACAGGCAATAAAAGACATATATAAGAAAATACTGGTAAATACAAAAACCATCACCAAACACAAAACTGTGAGGGAGCAGACCAAATAATACCTAAGAGTGAGCTACCATGAAACTAATGGAAAGGGGAGCAAGGTGCAGGGAGTGCATACCTCTGCCAAGAGGCAAGTCTGTCTCCCTATAATGCCATAGTTACTGATTGGCTGATTATTGCATTATGGAGTAATCCCTCACATCCACTGCCCAGCCGTGTGTCTCTTCTAAACAGAGACTGACACAGAAAAATACAATGGAATAGCAAAGTACCGCTCATTCTCATACAGTGGAAACGTAGCTATAATATGCAGTTGGAACACCGGTGTCCTCGCCGACAGACTACTGTGCTGTAAACGAGATGTAGCTGCCTGCTAATAGAGCTAGCTTTGCCAGATACAGGCACTCACATCTCCAAAGACATTGGAACACATTCTAAATTGACATTACTTGGACAGACTAATGACATATTTTCAATCTCACCTGAAAAAATCCTAAAAAAGGCATAATATCAGTCCTATGGATGAAAATGTTAACAGCTTTGAGCCTGGCTTCAAATCTCTGCCATCAGGCTCTCACCCAGCTGTCACTACATAAAGCAGATTTCCTTTTCTGGAAGTGAAAAGCTGGAGTTTCCCTCATTTCACCTTCAACAATCTGCTTTCTGGAATCCACCTGAGACTGTAGCAAGTCAGCTAGCTTTAGCAACATGAACAAATTAGCTTTACAGAGTACACTGACATGAGTCAGTGACAATGATTGGTTAAATACACACAGTCAACAGAAGTGTACAATTTCCATGTACAGCTGTTTGTCAGGGTTTATTTAAGGAACAAAATCCAGAAGTAGATATTTCAAATTTTGTTTTGTCATGTGACAGAATAAAAATGAAAAATGAATTGATTTATTGTAGGAACCATGCATGTTTATTTGGACATCGCATCACATTACATTTTAAGTATAAAAATACACGGTAACCAGGATATTATTCATCACTGACAAAATAATGAAATAAGAACAACCCCAAGTTTCTTTTCAGCACTGTAGCCATACTGACAAAGAGCCACAGTGCTGTTGAGTTTAATATTCCCTTAGATCTCAGTAGTAATGACTTCATGAGCGTCTTTACAAATAAAATCACAACTATTAGAGGAAAAATTAATCAAATCATTCCCACAACTCTCACAGATGTGCCATCTAGTACAATGGCTTTAGAAACATCTGTAAGACCTCAGTTATATTTTATATTTGTATTGATGCTGATTCAGCATCCACCCGAAATGGGAGAAATCCTACTTCAGCATAATTTCCGCTATCAAAATGTTCAGCTCTTCAAGGACATTCATGCTTCCATTCAGAAGTTTTCTAAACTTCATACATTTTAAATATTTAGCTTTATCTTGAAAATCTCGCCCCATTCAAATGAATGGGAAAAGTCTTCTTCAGCATACTTTCAGTTTTTTCAGCTATTAAAATGTTCAGCTCCTCAAGGACATTCATGCTTCCATTCAGAAGTTTTCTAAACTTCATACATTTTAAATATTTAGCTTTATCTTGAAAATCTCGCCCCATTCAAATGAATGGGAAAAGTCTTCTTCAGCATACTTTCAGTTTTTTCAGCTATTAAAATGTTCAGCTCCTCAAGGACATTCATGCTTCCATTCAGAAGTTTTCTAAACTTCATACATTTTAAATATTTAGCTTTATCTTGAAAATCTCGCCCCATTCAAATGAATGGGAAAAGTCTTCTTCAGCATACTTTCAGTTTTTTCAGCTATTAAAATGTTCAGCTCCTCAAGGACATTCATGCTTCCATTCAGAAGTTTTCTAAACTTCATACATTTTAAATATTTAGCTTTATCTTGAAAATCTCGCCCCATTCAAATGAATGGGAAAAGTCTTCTTCAGCATACTTTCAGTTTTTTCAGCTATTAAAATGTTCAGCTCCTCAAGGACATTCATGCTTCCATTCAGAAGTTTTCTAAACTTCATACATTTTAAATATTTAGCTTTATCTTGAAAATCTCGCCCCATTCAAATGAATGGGAAAAGTCTTCTTCAGCATACTTTCAGTTTTTTCAGCTATTAAAATGTTCAGCTCCTCAAGGACATTCATGCTTCCATTCAGAAGTTTTCTAAACTTCATACATTTTAAATATTTAGCTTTATCTTGAAAATCTCGCCCCATTCAAATGAATGGGAAAAGTCTTCTTCAGCATACTTTCAGTTTTTTCAGCTATTAAAATGTTCAGCTCCTCAAGGACATTCATGCTTCCATTCAGAAGTTTTCTAAACTTCCAACTTATTAAAATATTCAGCTTTATTTTGAAAATTCTGCCCCATTCAAATGAATGGGAAAAGTCTTCTTCAGCATACTTTCAGTTTTTTCAGCTATTAAAATGTTCAGCTCCTCAAGGACATTCATGCTTTTATTCAGAACTTTTTAAAACTTCATACTTTTAAAAATATTTAGCTTTATTCTGAAAATTTTGCCCCATTCAAATGAATGGGAAAATTCTACTTCAGCATAATTTCAGCTATTTTAGCTATTAAAATGTTCAGGTCTTCAAGGACATTCATGGCTTTATTCAGAATTTTTCAAAACTTCCTACTTTTGAAATATTTAGCTTTATTTTGAAAATCTTGCCCCATAATGAATGGGATAACGTTACTTCAGCATACTTTCAACTGTCAAAATGTTCAGCTCTTCAAGGACATTCATGCTTGTCTTAAGAATTTTTCTATACCTTATACCTTCGAAATATATAACTTTATTTTGAAAATTTTGCCCCATTCTAATGAATGAGAAATATTTTCTTCTTCATACTGTCAGCTATTAAAATGTCCAGCTCTTCAAGGACGTTTATGCTTCTTTTCAAATTTTCTCTAAACTTCATACTTTTGAAATATTTAGCTTTATTTTGAAAGTCTTGCCCCATTCAAATGAATGGGAAAATTTTACTTCAGCATACTTTCAGCTATCAAAACCATTCAGGTGTCAAAATGTTCAGCATTTTAAGGGCGATTTTTCAGTACTCAGCATCCATACGCATTTTCTTCAGAAAATGCAATTTTCTAGTTATATTTGAGGTTGCTGCAATTAAACCTCTACCCAAAAAGCCAGCTCTTGACCCAGGTGTTTTGGCTAATTATAGACTGATAACCAATTTCCCCTTTATTTCCAAAACCCTTGAAAAAGCTGTTGCGAAGTAGTTATGTGACCACTTGTACAAGAGTGATTTGTTTGAGGATTTTCAGTCTGGCATGCTTTTTTAAAACTTCCCCTTTTCACTCTCTTTTTTATCAGCAGAACAAGTGCAGCCATCTGCTGTGGAGACAGATGTAATCAGAAAAGTTCATCAAAATAAAAAGAAGTAACAATGCTTCAGACTTAAGTAACCTAGTGCTCTCTGACCTTATTCAAATACTGTACATATTTTAAGTAAGTAAATGTTTATTTATATAGCACTTTTATAAACCAGAGTAACAAAGTGCTTCACAATAAGAAAGTGAAAATACCAACAAACTAACCACAATAATAAATACAATAAAATCTACATACAATATAAACTTTCAATACAATAATTCAAACAAAAGATACAAGATTCAATAAAACCAGAGAGAGAGAGAAAACAGATACAAGTCCTAGTCAGAGCCAGTGATAAACACCTGCCTATATAACTATGTTTTCATAAGCGAGTTAAAGGCAGTGAGGTCTGAGGCGGAGGGAATCTCAAGCAGAAGGCTGTTCCACAAGCCTGGAGCTGCCACTGCAAATGCCCGTCATCACAGTATTTACATCTGGATCTAGGAACCTGTAGGAGCAGTTGACTGGATGATCTAAGAGATCCACACTATGAATACCATAATAAAAGTAAAATATATAATGGAGCCAAATCATGGAATGCTTTAAAAACTAATAAAATCTTAAAAATAATCCTAAAACGAACAGGAAGCCTGTGAAGAGAGGCCAAGTTCAGGGTTATATGTTCACCTTTCCATGTGTTAGTCAACAAGTGAACAGCAGCATTCTGGACCAACTGAAGATAAGACAGGGAAGACTGGGAAATCCCAAAATACAGTGCACTGCAGGAGTCAATCCTAGAGGTGATAAAGGCATGAATTGCCTTTTCAAAGCTATTACAAGAATGGAAACCCTTGATTTTCGCTAAAAGTTTCATCTGAAAAAAGTCCTCACCTGAAGTTTACTAAAACACACATTGCATGTCTGTTAATGCCTTGTTTCTGTTATGTTAGAGAGAATTGTTGTAAGGCTGGAGAAGCTACTATGTCTGCATTATGCCAGTTAAAATATGGGGTTTCTTAATTAGCCACTTTGTTTAGAGTGTTATACATCTCTTTTCATCAGTACATATACTGTTGTGGGTGGCTGTGGCTTATGAGGTAGGGCAGTCGTCTTCTAACCAGCAAGTTGGTGGTTCGACTCCCGGTCTCCCCGCATGCCTAAGTGTCCCTGAGCAAGACACTGAACCCCAAATTGCTCCCGGTGGTTCGACTGGCGCCAGTGTGCGGCAGCCTCTCGTCATCGATGGGTGAATGGTGTATGATCTCCTGTAAAGCGCTTTGGCCAGTGTAACACACTGTGAGAAAGCGCTATATAAATACAGTCCATTTACCCATCTATGGAGGAGACATTCATATTAATTAATGCCATAGTGATTCCTTGTGCTGTGCACTTGCGACAAAACACTGGCAACAGGAGGTGTGTGCATTCATGAACTATCCTCGTTTTAAGGAAGAGGCTGTCTGATTTTATCATTCTGAAATAATTACAGGAGTTATGAGGGGTGCCAAGATAATCTAGATTAAACATTAAATGGCTGGAGACAAGCAAAATGAGCAGCCATGGGGACTTTAACCTTTGTGTAGTCTTCGGGTCTGTGGGACCCGTTTTCATTTTTCATTGGAAGAAAAATAATATGATAAATTATTTTTTTCAAGCTCAGACTCTGATCCTGGCTCATTTTCTGTGAAGAACATATATCAGAACACATTTTCAATGACCCCCCTACTCAATATATTACATACAGGATTCTCGGATATATATCCCTCAACCCAGGGATAATAAAATTATGTCTTGCATAATTCAAGCAGCTACATGTGCTCTCACATTGAAGCCCATGCACATTTTAGCATATGTATTGTGGTCTAACAGTGTTGCATAATAAATTTTCCCACTCATATCTTTTGTTATGGTTAGTCCCCCTCGCCAGGAGGGTGAGGGAGAACTAGCGGTAGGACTCACGATTGCTTACCCAGTTGCTAGTACAAAACAAGAGGTTTAATGTAAAACAACACAACAAAGCAACAACATAACAGTCCAGAATACATACAAACGAAGGGGAGTATTGACGACGGAGACCAGGAACAGGTGCACACACAAACTAACGGTAGAAAACAGGGTAAGTATTGAACAAGACGTAGCAATATTGCGGTAAATATATTCTTCTGTGACTGAAGCTGATGCAATTCTCATCTTGAATAAGACTAAAACGTTCTGCAATGGAACAACAAACCCCCAGGTATCAACACTGCTACCAACATTTCTATATGCAATGGAAAAAAGCCCTCACTTAACCCTTGTGTAGTCTTCGGGTCTGCGGGACCCATTTTCATTTTTCCTCAGAAGAAAATGATACGATTACTTATTTTTCAAGCTCAGACAGGCCTTGGCTCATTTTCTGTGAAGAACTTGTATCAGAAAAACATTTTCAGTGACCACACACTACACCCCCCAACTCATTTATATTACATGCAGGATCCTTGAGTCCAATGGACTCGGGGATAATAAAAGTATGTCTTGCATAATTTAAGCAGCTACATCTGCTCTCACATTGAACCCCCTGCACATTTAGCATTGTGGCCTAACGGTGTTGCATAATAGATTTTTCCACTTATGTTTTTATTATAATTGATTTTCTTTATCAAAAAATTGCGTGGGTCCACCGGACCCACAAGACTGGCTGAGTAACAAAATTCATTCACAGTAATTCATAAATGTGAGTTAACAAAGGCACAGGGCAAATGTTAACCATATAGAGCTAATATAGAACGAGTATATGAAATTAAATTTCTAGGTGTCATAGTTGATGACAAATTCTCCTGGAAATCTCATATCAGATATGTTCAGAACAAAATAGCAAAAAATATATCGATATTGGCAAGGGTTAGATATATTTTGGACTGGAAAGCACTACGTATTTTGTATTCCTCATTGATTTTACCATACTTAGAGTATGGCGTTGAAAACTGGGGAAATACATACAAAAGCTCACTTCAACCATTGTATATATTACAAAAAAGAGCGATAAGAAGTGTGCATAAGATGGGATATAGGGATCACACCAATGGAGCTTTCATACAGTCTAAATTGTTAAAATTTTTCGATTTAGTGGGATATAAGACTGCTGTGTTTATGTATAAAGCCAGGAACAATTTATTACCTGGTGGAATTCAAAAACTATTTAATGAAAGGGAAGGGGGATACAATTTAAGGGGTCAATTAAATTTAAAAATTCATGCTATACGTACAACCAAAAAAAGATTCTGTATTTCCATAAGTGGGGTAAAACTATGGAATAATTTAAGTGTAGACATAAAAAATAGTAATAGAATTGACAAGTTTAAACATAAATATAAAGGTATGTGTCAATCAAGATATATGCAAGAACAGGCTCAATGATTAATTAGATGGAACATTGTGGGTGTGGTGTATGAATGATAATACTCTGTAATAATTCTTTAATATATTACTTGTGTGGTGTAGAAGTTAATTATTTAAGAATGTCATTATGCAAGAATGTTAACACTGTATAATCTTTTTTAGTATAATAC
>NW_018128007.1:741879-742614 GCF_001952655.1 Monopterus albus | reverse complement strand
CCGCTGCTCCTCCACATCGAGAGGAGCCAGCTGAGGTGGCTCGGGCATCTGTTTGGGATGCCTCCTGGGCACCTTCTTAGGGAGGTGTTCCGGGCATGTCCCACCAGGAGGAAGCCCTGGGGAAGACCCAGGAAATGCTAGAGGGACTATGTCTCTCGTCTGGCCTGGGAATGCCTCGGTATCCCCCCGGAGGAGGTGGAGGAAGTGTCTGGAGAGAGGGAAGTCTGGGCATCTTTGCTTAGACTGCTGCCCCCGCAACCCTGTCCCGGATAAGCAGAAGAAAATGGATGGATGGATGGATATCAAAAAATTCTAACAAATGTACAGGGCAAATGTTAACCATATATTCTGTTTGTATTGCTTGTAATTTGGATGAAGTAAATATCTGTTGAGTATCTAACATAAAATTGTTTGATTGTGTTGTTTAAAAAATGCAGCAGGTCCACCAGACCCAGGAAGACTGGCTGTGTAACAAAATATTTGGGAAGCTCAAAGATTAAGAACATTTTAAACTGAGGTTCTGGCTTCTGACCGTGGACGCCGATAGTTTCCAAGTGTTGTGGTATATGTGCAGTCAGGGCTTTTTCTTTTTTTCCCATCAAGTTTTTATTGAGCAAAGTTTAGATTGTACAAAAATGAAGTACAAAGAAATCTTTTCTTGCTCTATTTTCAGTTCTACAAGTAACAAAAACAAAAATAAAACAATAGAACATTGTGAAGCAAAACATATCTCCC
>NW_018128007.1:733840-741269 GCF_001952655.1 Monopterus albus | reverse complement strand
TCAGTCTCCCTCGGACTGGGGCGCCATGCAAGATCTCACCTCGTGGGGTATCACTGATGATAAGAAAGGTGAGGAATCAGCCCAGAACTACAAGGGAGGAGCTGGTCAATGACATGAAGAGAGCTGGGACCACAGTTTCAAAGGTCACTGTCGGTAGAACACTACGCCGTCATGATTTCAAATCATGCATTGCACGGAAGGTTCCCCTGCTCAAGTCATCACATGTCCAGGCCCATCTGAAGTTTGACCTCTGTAATTGCAAACAAAGGTTTCGGTACCAAATATTAATACTGATTTTCTCAGGTGTTCAAATACTTATGTTCAGCAGTGCAAGACAAATAAAATCTTTAAAAATCATACAATGTGATTTCCTGAAATTTTTTTTTAATTCTGTCTCTCAGAGTGGGAATGCACCTACAATGTGAATTTCAGACCCCCTCCATGATTTCTAAGTGGGAGAACTTGCAAAATTGCAGGGTGTTCAAATACTTCTGTTCCTCACTGTATCTGGTATAAGGGTCATCACCTTCTTAAAAAAGGATGGACTATCCATATTGGGGGCATAAATATTCAATAATGTAAGAAGTATAGAATATAGTTCACCAGTCACAATCAGACATCGACCTTCTTTATCTGATATTGTTTCTTTGTGGACAAATGGTATACCCTTCCTGATTATAATAGCTGTGCCTCTTGCTTTAGCTGGAAAAGAAGAGTGGTATAGATTTCCTATCCATCTATATTTTAATCTAATATGAAATTTGTTTTTCAAGTGAGTTTCCTGTAAAAATATAATATCCAAGCCCAAGGACTTAAGATGCAATAGAACATTCCCTCTTTTTACCGGGTTATTAAACCCCATACATTCCAACTAACAACAGTTATGTCTCTCCCTTTTAGATTATTTTGAGTGGTCATATCACAAGATAACGAGGAGTGTGAATTTTATATCTGGACTTTCATCTGATAATTCAAAAGTAGTAGGACAACTGGGGCCCACCCTACCCTCCCCATTAACCCCCCAAATAGACATCCTTGTAGCCACAGCTCCATAACTAATAAACACAACTAATAAATCTAGCTGATACTGAATGGACGAGTACAGCGCAATATAACTACGAGAAGTTATTGGAAAGAACAAACAATAATAACCAATGAGTAGAAAAAACATAAGAAACAGCTCAATTTTCTTCCCTGAAATGTTACTGTTAACCTCTGTTAACCTAGTAGTTCTTGCCTTCAACCTAGTAGCTCGTCATATAAGTGTAGAAATATTAACATAAACACTCAGTGCTTGTAGACATGTACCAAGCAGTTTGGAAACGGTTCTTTGATCGACATCGTTGCTGCTTTAATACCGATACAATTTACCAAGTTCAGGGTGAGTGGGCGAAATGCTCCTCAGCGTATTTTTGGGCCTCTTTGGGATCGATGAAAGCCATCTTCACGTTGTCGTGTGATACCAGTAGTTTAGCCGGGTACACCAGTCCATATCTGACACCAGGTTTCCCTCGTAGTAGCTCTCTGGCTTTAGTGAATGCGTCTCTTTTGCCATGGAGGGAGGGAAATCCGGGAATACGTTTATTTTATTCTCCTTATATGTCAGGCTTCGGTTTTCCCTGGCTTTCTTAAGTATTTCCTCCCGGATGTGGTAGTAGTGTACTCTCAAGATGATAGGGCGTGGTGGGTCACTCTCTTTTGGACGTTGACGGCTCACTCTGTGCGCTCTGTCTATAAGGGAGTTATCCGCGAGAGACAACGCCTCCGCTAGAAGCTATGAGACTAATTGAGTTATGCTGGGCCCCTCCACACCCTTCGGTATTCCTGAAATCCTTATGTTATTTCTCCTTGAACGTGCCTCAAGCTCTTCACACTTTTCATCTAGCCTCTTCAATTCCGTGGACAATCGCTTCACCGTAGCTTCCATGGTAGTTATGCTCTCAGAGTGGCTAGAGACGTAGTCCTGTAGTTCGGTCAAAACCTTATTGTGTTTTACCACATCATTCTGTATATTCAACGTCACGTTATCAACACTCTGATGTAGGGAGGTTAACTTGCCACTGATGGTGGTTGTTATCTCAGTAATATGGGTTTCTATGGTTGTACAAACATCTGACCTGATGGTATTTACCTCGGCCCGTAATGTGGCTATAGCAGCTAGCACCACATTGTTCGAGGGCTCGCTTCTGATGGCTAATGGATCTGCATCAGGGCAGTCCGAGGCTTCGGGGCCTGTATCAGCCGCATCATTCTTCTTGGTTTTTGCTTGACCATAGTGAGACTTTCCAAAGAAAAAAATATCTACACTTGGATGACTGTCTATTACTCTATGTCGAGAATTGAGTTCACTTGATTTGAGTGTATTGGCAAGATTTTTTATACTAAAGTTTGACGAGCTCTCCCAGGGAGCGTCTCACTCTTCCATCACTCCCTCGTCAGGGCTTTTTCTGTATTGACCATCTGCATGGACACAAACGTTTGGCCTGTATGTGGAGGTTCGCACAGAGTCTGTGCCAGCCCCTGCGGACCTAGGGAGATGACAACAATTATGTCATTCAGTCTTAGTAGACATGCAGACACACAAAGCATGGATAGCCTCTTAGCACTAGAGTGATACAGCTCTGTGTGAAGTGTCAGTATGATGTGTGTAGTTTAAGAGCTTGCAGGCTCTTTACGGCTAGTTGGCACAATGTTTTAACAGACCTTTGATGTTAACAAGAAATGGAAATCCTAATCTTTTTCAGGAAACGTTTGCTCATGAGGAAGATAAATTTCTCACACACTGATACCAAATCTCATTTGAAGACATGGGTCCCAGACAGGTCAATGGTTTACAGTAGACATGATCTATTCATAACTGTCACTCTAACCCAGTATACATCTTTACAGTAGTTTGTATTGACAGCAGTAGGACAAGACTGAGGCAAACCAGAGCAGGAGGATCAGATTCAGAGCATGAATAAACACTCTGACCTATTCTAACTCAATCTACTCAGCTACACAATGATGTGGCATATAAACCGATAGATACAACATCCTCTTTAGCTGTATTAAATCCACCAATATCATGTCAGTTTGTTTTCAGTGCAGTTGAGCTAGAGATTGAAGGGCCAATCAGTTATTCAAATATAAAGAAGTTAATATTAAAGATGTAATTCTTTCAAAAAGGGTTAGGGTTAAAATTTTGTAAAACTCAAAGGCAGAGGGATTTGTCTTCATGTGTGTCAGAATTCTGAGCTAGTGGAAGGATCGGTTACCATAAAGCATTACACAGTTCTCGCAAGAGGCCTTGAAAGTTATGTAACGCAACAACAGTTGATCCGGACATGCAAAAGTAGAGATACAGTTCACCTTATTAGAACACAGTCTGCCATCAAAATGATTTTGAAGCTGTTATTTTAATGTAAAAATGTTATTGTTGCTTTAAATTTGCTTGCAACTTTCTTGTACAATAACTTTGTTCACCATTGGATGTTTCTATTTGTACTACAGAGCAGGCAGGGTAAAGCCTGCTTAATGTCCCGGTCAACATTTGAGTTCTCACATACAGCTCTTCTGGGTAACATGTAGATAATTTCAGGGTTTGAGTGCATGTCTGACAAGGGCTTTAGTGATGTATAATATGCGGTTCTGGCACAACAAAGGGCTTTTTTAAAATACATTATTAAACCTTTCCTGGCTAGGAAACACTCTTCTGACTTAATGGAGCACAACCCCCTTTCCAGTTATTCTGATGCCTGCTTTAGGGAGTGGAGCTGTGAGCTGTACCATGGGGTTTCACTGCCTTCTTTTTCAGAGGGGCAACAGTATCAAGTGTCGTTTGCATGGAGGCTGCAGCACTATCAACAAAATTATTGACTTGTGTGGAAGTAAAGTTAAGTTGGCCGCCCTCCACTGTGTTGGCACATGACACTAAAGTAAATAATGATAGAATTATCTACTTAAATTTGGTATCAGCATTGTCAGATATCTTTACTGCCACTGTTACTTTTTAAAATCTCAGTGCAAAGACCCAATCCCAATTCACCCCTTGCCCATGCCACTTAGCCCTACTCCATTCCACCACTCCATTTTGCATGCCTCTTTCGGTAGGGATAACCAGATTCTGCTCTTCAAACAGAGCACTTTCAGAGGCAGACTCAAAACCAAGCGGTATGAGGCTAAATAAAATAAAAGTTGCCTACTGCTGATGCTATGAGGCTGTCATTGTCAGCATCTACATGAATATTAAAGTCACCAACTGTGATTATTTTATCTGTACTAAGCTGTCATGCTTTGGTTCCACTGCTTCCTGTCATGCTTTTATTTTGACATTCCTTCCTGTTTTTGTTTCACCTCAGTTTCGTTTTTTTTCTTTAATAATCACTCACATTAGTTTCACCTGCTCCCGATTGTTTGCACCTGTTTTCACCACATTATAAGCAGCCTTGTTCTAGACTCCAGTTCTGACTTTCCAGTACTGTTTCCTGCCTGTTGTTTTTGTATCTGATCCTGAATTTCTGTTTTTGACCACTGCATATTTCCTGCCCCTTCAAAGTCGGACTGCTTCCCTGTGTATGATTATCGGACTCCCCTTTGGACTATGCATTTTGAATTCCTTGGGTGTATGTGTTTGCTGGCTTCTGACCTTGGACTGGTATACTGACCTGTAAGTGCATTTTATGTTTACACCGTGTCTTGTGTAATTTTTCTGTTCTGCGTTTTTTTTTTTTACATATCCTCATCTGACACTTTAATTGAGTTCCCCACGACTTCATTCGGCAGCATCACGCGCCATTTCTGACACTAAGCACTAAATCAGATAAAGTCTGAGAATTCACTTAAACTCTGAATAAGGAGCAGATGGACAGTAAACAGTAACAAATAGAACTGGCTCTTGAGTTTTCCAATTTGGGTGTGAGGCTTTCAAATGATTTATAACTAGGTTTAGGTCTAGGGTTGGTAAGTAGGCAGTCAAAGATCGCTGCCACACCTCCACCTTGGCCTGTGCTTCGAGGGATGTGACAGGTACTGTGACCAGGTGGGGTGGATTCATTTAGACCAGGGGTGGGCAATTAATTTTTACAAGGGGCCACATAAGAAACCTGAACTGTGTTGGAGGGCCGAACCAACCATAACTTGAACTTAATTCTGCTCAATATTCATTATCTCCCGTTGTAAAAAGCAGTAAATTATATGTGTTGATTAGCTGCTACTATTAATCTGAAGAATAAGCATATTCTATCAAAATTTATATAAATATATGAAATTATGGTGTAGGTCAAACAGGAAAATACTCCTATAGAAGTAATAAACAGTAAAAACAAAAACAAACATTACATCACAGTTCCATTTTATTTTCAACTTCACATAACACTGAAAAGGTGTTTTGCAGTATGGTAAAGATATGCATTTTCAGTTCATTTTACTTGTTCAGTGAGAGAAATCCAGTCTGGCTTTGGCTTGAACAAGTGCATTGCAATATGGCTGAATATCTGAGGTGGGTATGCAAAGGATAGCTGAGAGGTGATCATCACTGATGTGTATCTGGATGTGTTGAACTTCATCATTGAGAATGTCTATTCAAGACAAATAAATTCTTTAAAAATCATACAATGTGATTTCCTGAATTTTTTTTTTAAATTCTGTCTCTCAGAGTGGGAATGCACCTACAATGTGAATTTCAGACCCCTTCGTGATTTCTAAGTGGGAGAACTTGCAAAATCGCAGGGTGTTCAAATACTTCTGTTCTTCACTATTTTTTTCTGGCGATTTTGTGGGATATGACATAACTTGTCTTGAATGCTGCATCTCTGGGTGTGGGACGTTTTTTGTAAAAAGTCGTTGGTTATGCAGTTTCACTAGCAAAGCATCCAACTCCCTTGTGCACTCTTCATCCGACAAGTTCTTGTATTTCTCCTCATGTTTGGTCACATAGTGGCGTTTCAAATTGTAATCCTTGAACACAGTAACCTGTGTACCACAAACTAAGTGCACTGCTTTACCTTTGACTTCTGTAAACAAATACTTTCCAGTCCATGTCTTGTTGAAAATCAACTTTTCTTCTTTTGGCATGAGTTGAGATTTTGAGGGTTAGCTGGCCAACATCACATGTCTCTCACCCAGTAGGCCGGGGATCTTGAGTTCACCCACAAACCTTTTTCATTCATGTTCTGATTTGATGGACCTCACGCAGGCCGGACAAGGACACCCAAAGGGCCGGATGTGGCCCAGCGGGCTGTAAAATGCCCAGGTCTGATTTAGACTGACATGTTCTTCTGCTGTAACCAGGTTTCAGTCAGACAGTAAATCAATGTGATGTTCACTTATCAAATTATTCACTAACAGCGATTTGGACGGTCTGATATTTGATTGTCCTCTTTCTACTATAAGAGGAGTAGTCTTACTTTTAAATTAGGTTCTTATGAATAACTCCTCTCCAGTTGATTTATGATTTAGCTGGTCGGGGGCAGACACAGTCTCTATGGGGTACTGGTAGTTGGCGTTGTGGTACTCGATATCTGTTTTGCTCTTGAACACTTTTTGAAGGTCTTGGTCTCATCTCAGATTCAACCACATTTTGACTTTGTCTCAGACAAAGGACTTGAGATTTTATTTCAAGACCAGTCATGACTGTGGGGAAAGTGTCTGTGCTTTCTGTTTCATTTGTCCAGCATATAGACAAACATTTGTGTTTGATAGTTAAGCTAATCCAACTGATTGGATATTTCTGTGTTCATTTGGGATAGTTACACCCAGAGTGGATTAATGCATTTTAATAACAGCAGATAGAGAAGCTATAACTAACGTGGCCTGTTTTACTGTTAGATGTTCATGTACTGAACTAAGGTTATACAACAAAAAATGGGCCATTTATATAGTGCATTGAAACAGAGTACTAGTATTATGAAACTATCAAATTCACTTGAACTGCACTAGTCTGGTCTTGGTCTCGGTTTAGCTGGTCTTGACCACAATACTGCTGGGAATTTCGGGTGGGTAACAGCTACAACGAGACTGCAGAGAGGAGTGTTAGACTGTAACTCTGCCTCTTGGTGTCGGTTCTGAGTTGTCTAATAAACTTGTCCATATTCTAGATATGAGAACCACACAATCCAAAGTGGGATGATGCCATCTCTACTAATCAGGCCCGTTTCAAGGAGGTGTAACAAACTCAGAGTTTAAACCTAAACTCTGAGTTGACTTACAGAGTTGTAAAACTTGGAGTCTTTGGTTTCAGAACAGCTGAAAAGAGTTGGTTTAATCAACTCTGAGTAGGTTGACTCAGAGTTGGGTGCGTGCAGCGTGACTATAAAAAGCCCTGAACAATGGAGTGAAGACATTACGAGTCAACATGGCAACAGGACCAAGCAAAATAGGTCTGCGTTTTTCCCCGACAGAAATGGATGTGCTACTACAAGCATATAGTGACTACGAGCCCATATTTCGT